>NC_141606.1:57776298-57813798 GCF_047967505.1 Dipteris shenzhenensis | reverse complement strand
GAAGATGCTCCTACGAAGGCAATTGTTCGGCGCCGCTCAGGTGACAGGTCTAAAAAAGTTATGCGCCTTGCCTTTCCTGCTTCCTCGCATATTTCTATTTCGAGCATGCCTCCTTCGGATACGCTCAGTCAACCAGATAGCTCTACTTCTCATAGTGCTGCTCGACTTGATGCTGTCCGTGACTGGGTTACTACTAGTGCTGCTCAACAGTTTCCAGCCGATACTAGTCTCCACGATCGACGGGAGACTGCTATCAATCATGTGCCTCACGCCCATTCCAATTTCGAGGCTATCACCAACAAGGTTCCCCTCATGATGTTTCAGCCGACCGATTGGCCGACCACTTCCGGCTATCAAGCGGCATCCGACCCGGATAGTAAGTCTGTATACTCTCCTTTTGCTGTTGTTGATTCGACTGTTCCACTCTCTCAGATTCCTGTCGAGCAACAGCAACTCAACTGGTGCAACGCACACAACATACAAGTGCAAGCCAGTTTGGACGAGTGTCGACTTGCTCTTTATAATCTGCAGCTGGCCTTGGCACGGCTAGACGACAAGCTTACTACTGCCTTAGCCGCCCCTGTATATCCTCCTTTTCCCTCTGAGCCTTCTGTTACATATACTCTTCCGCCTGCTTCGACAGCCCCTCCTCTCTAGTATAACTTCTCTCCGGCTTTTATGCTTCCTTCCACTTCCTTTTTCCAAGATTGTGAGGTTACTGATGCACTCCCCTATGACACCGTCAGAGCAGCCGAATGGCTTGATCCCAGCCACCCTATCATTCGAGCATTCCGGTGGTCTGAACACCTCTGATATCACAGCTGTTTGGCCTCCCCTTGGAGGAGTTATTTCTCTTAATCCTGATTTATTCTTTCCTACTCTTCCTTCTCCTTCCCCAGGACCAATTGGAATGGCACCTCCAGATGACAGTGATAATGATTCTGGGGACGATGTTCCTCCTGAACCTCCTCTTCCAACCCCTCCTGTGCATACTCCTCCTCCTGCTCCTACTTCCTTTCCTTTTCCTGTTTTCATGAATGATGGCGGTGTCAAAACCGAAGCGGATCCTATGCAGCAGGATGTGCCTGAATCTTCTTCCTGGAGAGGTCGTAAGTCTGCCTTTCCCGATGCACCCGGCTCTCAGTTCATGCGAGGCGAGTTACTTCACCAGCCCGAATACATAGATGGTACATTGGATGAAGCTGGTGAGCTCCGTGTCCGGCTTCAGCATAAATCTTTCCCCGGATACGTCCTCAATTTAGATGGTGCATCTCCGCAAGCAATCAAGGACATCCTCAAGATATTTTATGGACATATGATGTCCCTGGTGACAGTCTATCGCTGGAATCCTCGCGATGCTGCTGTTGAAACCACCAAGGGTTTTACTGGTATCCTAGCAAACTGGTGGGAATTCCTGAGCGAAGAGTCCAAAGAGCAGATCTTCAACAGCCATGACTCCAATCACCAGGCCAACGCCCCCGATGCTTTAATTGCGGCAATTTCAAATCAGTTCTTGCCGACCTTCACCGACGACAGAGCCCAGGCATCTATAATGAGTTTTTCGCCCTCAAGCTCTGTGATCTCTTTCAGTTAGCGACTTACAATGCCCATGCCCAGCAATTGGTTTATCGGGCAGGCATATTTGCTGATGTCTCTGCCAAGCGCCACTATTTGTTCAGTCTTCCGCACAAGCTTGGTGAGGCAGTCAACTCCTTAATCGAAGGCCAGACCAAGATACTCAACATCGACAATCAGGCTACTGAGGTACACAAAACCGTAGCTGATTTTACTTTCTCTAATCTCTTCCAGCTGGTACAAGTTTACATTCAGAAACAGTGTACGGAGTATACACTGAAAACCAAGCTGAAGGAAATTAGTTTGGTCTCGCCCACTATTTGTCAGCAGTTCGTTGGCCATCATGATTTTTGCCCTACACAGTCTTCCGGCCAACTGTCTCGTAAGTCTTCTCATCGCCGACTGGCCAGACGGTCAACTTGTTCCTGTGGCAGTAAGTCCAGCTTCCCGCGCCTCCGTAAAATTCATTGGCGCCGCCGCTATGCACGCCGGCCACAACGCTTTCTTCGCAAGCGCCGGTTTACTCCGGCTACCACGTCTGGCTATTTTATATGTGGCAAGAAGGGCCACTATGCACGGGATTGTCCACAGCAACCAAAGAACCCCCAGCAACAGCAGTTAAAAGGGTTCTTCTCCCTAGTCAATGATCCTGACCAATGGGAAGTTGTTTCACAAGGTGTAACTGATGAATCGCTATACGAATGCTCCGAATCCGACACGCCCGATTGCTTCAGTTGCCAGCTCGCTCTTCCCCAACATTCTGAGGTCAGCTTATTTATGAATCATCCAAATATCATTGACTTGCTTGGGAGTTTTGACTCCGATACAGGATCTGACACTCCAACTGACATGCTTGACTTTCCTTTTCCTCCTTCTCCGCCACCTAGTCGTCCCTCACGACCTACACCTCCAGTTGTCTTAACATTCCCTGGTACCCCTGCTCCTCCTCCTTCTACACACTTACCTTACCAGGGCCCTTCTGTTTTTCAGCCTCCTTATTTTGTCCATGAGCCTCCTCTTTCTCGCCCTCGTTTACTTCCTCCACCTTTTACCCAGGTCCCTGTACATACACTCAAAACTCCAGCCTCTGCTCATTCTTCTTCTTCTCCATGCACTCTCCAGTTTCAGTCCCTGCAGGAAAATATTACTACTCTGAAAACGCATACAGCCACCATTCTGGCCCAATGTACAAACCTTACTTCCACCCTTAACTCTCTGGACCAGAAAATAACCCATCATCTTCGCCATTGTTCTGACCAAGTTTCTCCTGCAGCCTTCTCTTGCCATGACTTCTTCACTACACCAGCTCCCCTTGTACATAATCCCATGAAGACATGGCTTGTTTCTGTCCTCTTACGCCCTCCTGGTGTTCCTCCTTACTCCCTAGTTGCCTTAGTCGACACCGGCTCAGGGTTTAACATTTGTAAATATAATGCCTTACCTACTTACTGCTGGGAACCTCTTGCAGACACCAATCAGATGCATGGTTCCACCATGGGGGGTGGATTGATCGCCTGCAAACGCTATGCTGCCAATGTTTCTATCTCCCTCAATAACCATCCCACTGAGATCAGCTTTTACCAGCTAGAATCTCAAGGCATTGACCTAGTCATTGGAAATGACTTCTTAAACCGCCATCTCCCTTTTGGGTTTTCCACTGACACGATGGCTCTAACTATTAATAACGTGCTTGTACAGCTTCCCGCTCGCGAAAAAGTGTCTAAGGTCCTCAAGCCTTACTCTGAAGATCTTGAGATTGTTAATCAAGCCTCTCCTTATTGTCCGGTTCCTGAACAATACCAAGCTTCGCCAACGCCTTCCCCTCCAAATGCTACTGGTCAGTTCAGTCCTCCTCCAGATGCACATCCCCTATTAACTGACCAAGAACTTCAGGACCTGGTTCAAGATCTGATAGCAAAGGACGCAGCAAAGACTCATCGTCGGCAAACTCATACTCTCTTGCTGTGTGAGACACTTGCGGAAATGGAGCAACAATTACTCCATAACTGTAGCAGTGATTCCCCCCAAGCTTTCAAGCACGTATTTCATCATCAAATTGGATTGCCGATCAAAGATGGAGCCAAGCCTTACAAAGAAAGCCCTTATGGGTTTACAAATGAAGATCGTCTCTTATGCACTGCAAAAATTAATGAGCTCCTGAAACAAGGACTCATCAGAGAATCAAAGTCTGAATGGGCTGCCGCATCTTTTTATGTCAACAAGCATTCAGAGCAAAAGCGCGGTAAGAAGAGATTGGTAATTAACTACAAACCCCTGAACAAATGTCTTATTTCAATCTCTTATCCACTCCCTAACAAAGAGTACTTGATGCAAAAGATCAGTGGAGCCCAGATATATTCAAAATTAGATTTGAAAGCTGGTTTCTGGCAAATAGGTCTCCTTCCTGAAGATCAGCATAAAACTGGATTTGTTGTTCCACAAGGTTTCTACGAATGGACGGTTCTCCCTTTCGGTCTTAAGACCGCCCCTGTGGAATTTCAACGGTTTATGGATTCTATATTTGCCCCTTTCCATGAGTTCTGCTTAGTTTACATTGATGATATTCTAATCTATAGCAGAAACCCTCACCAGCATCTGCAGCACCTCCAAATCATTCATGATCTTCTTCAAAAGCATGGTCTGGTCCTCTCTCCTTCGAAAATTCAGATTGGCAAAGTGTCCATTGATTTCTTGGGAGTTCTTATCACTAATGGAGCTATTCAACTGCAAGATCATGTGTTGAAAGCACTTGATGCTTTTCCTCTTGAAATCAGAGATCGCCAACAGCTCCAGCGGTTCCTTGGGTGTTTGAATTACATTTCCCCTTTTTACCAACACCTAGCTAAAGACCGCTATGTATTGCAGTTATGTCTACGCAAGGATGGCCCAATCTGGGGTCCAGCTCAAACTCAAGCACTGGCCAACATTAAGCAGCACATCCGCACCTTACCTCCCTTATCGATTCCCACTCAGGATGCCACCCTCATCATTGAAACTGATGCATCAGATCACTTCTGGGGTGCAATCCTTTTAGAACGAACTGCGGATCAAAAGGAAGTCATCTGTGCTTTTCGTTCTGGAATCTTTCAAGGTGCTGAGCGTAACTACCACTCTATTGAGAAAGAAATTCTGGCGGTCAAGAAGGCAATTCAAAAACTCGAGTTGTTCATCCTCAACAAACCTTTCACAGACCAGAATTTCGGCACCTTCTGTACGCGGAAAATTGATAAGCAGATTGGCCGTGGCCGCCTAGCCAGGTGGCAAGAGTTCTTCTCGATGTACGATTTCCAGGTTGAATGGAAAAAAGGCAGCACCAACACTGTTCCTGATATGTTGTCTCGTGAAGGTGCTCCTTACTAGGCCCAACATCCAACATCGTACTGCGCTCCACTCTAACAGTTCAGCCACTAACCTTTTTGTACAGTGAATAGACACTGTCTGGACTATTCCAGATAAGACCTTCACTTTTTCTAAAACCATTAACACTACCCCTGGGTTTTACCCCCTGAATGTAAAAGTAGCACCCGCAAAGCAAGCCAGCCCCGGTATTCTCTGTAGCCTCACCATGTATATAAGGACCAAGTCCTTCATTCTTGAGGCAGAGTCTGCCCGAGTCCTTTTGTATCTTAAGCTTTTCCTCTCTCCCCTTCGGAATATACAAGGCTTTGCTTTTACTCTCGTGTGCTCTTAGCTATTCTCGTGTGCTCTTAGCTAGTCTTATGTTGTCTCTTGCATTTGCCCTTTCCAAGCAAGACTCTCCTCTTCGGATCACGTATCGTCTTATGTTCGCCTCGTCTCGTATCGCTCGTGCTTGTGGTTCCACTCCATCTACGCCATATCCTCGCTATCTCCTTCTTCTTGTTGTGTCCTCCCCCAGTTTTCATTTCTCTATACCACTGTCTATTATCATCGGTCACCGTTATGTGTAGTATGCGATTGGGAGTGTGCTTTGTCAACCTGGTGAACATAAGAAAGACTACCCCGTCTACTTCGCCAGTCGACAACTCAATGATGCAGAGATCAACTATACAACCACAGAAAGAGAAGCCCTAGCAATGGTGTATAGTGTAAAGAAATTTCAGCACTATCTACTCGCAAATGATTTTGTCTTCTACACCGACCATCAAGCCTTGCTTTATCTTGTGAACTGTCCGTGTACCACAGGAAGAATCACCAGATGGCTCCTCTTGCTGCAAGAATTCAACTTCAAAATCGTGGTCCGCAAAGGTGCCCAACACTACATTGCCGATCACATGTCTCGAGTCAAGACAGGAGAAGAAGCCATTGAAACCAAGGTCTGAGCATTGTGCGATCCACATCCGTAGTATTAATTACTTGGTTTCCACCATCAACCCCATACCTCGCAACATTCATTCTCCAGATGAGTGTATTCTTTATGGTGCTACAAATGCTGAGGTTACGAGGTTTAAATTTGATGCTCTCCCAATGCCCCTCGAATGGGAGATGGACTACCAACAGGTAGTCAATGAAGTGGATGCTTTGGAAGCACCGTACCAAATCGAAGATGCTCCTACGAAGGCAATTGTTCGGCGCCGCTCAGGTGACAGGTCTAAAAAAGTTATGCGCCTTGCCTTTCCTGCTTCCTCGCATATTTCTATTTCGAGCACGCCTCCTTCCGATACGCTCAGTCAACCAGATACCTCGCTTTCTCATAGTGCTCGACTTGATGCTGTCCGTGACTGGGTTACTACTAGTGCTGCTCAACAGTTTCCAGCCGATACTAGTCTCCACTATCGACGGGAGACTGCTATCAATCATGTGCTTCACGCCCATTCCAATTTCGAGGCTATCACCAACAAGGTTCCCCTCATGATGTTTCAGCCGACCGATTGGCCGACCACTTCCGGCTATCAAGCGGCATCCGACCCGGATAGTATGTCTGTATACTCTCCTTTTGCTGTTGTTGATTCGACTGTTCCACTCTCTCAGATTCCTGTCGAGCAACAGCAACTCAACTGGTGCAACGCACACAACATACAAGTGCAAGCCAGTTTGGACGAGTGTCGACTTGCTCTTTATAATCTGCAGCTGGCCTTGGCGCGGCTAGACGACAAGCTTACTACTGCCTTAGCCGCCCCTGTATATCCTCCTTTTCCCTCTGAGCCTTCTGTTACATATACTCTTCCGCCTGCTTCGACAGCCCCTCCTCTCTAGTATAACTTCTCTCCGGCTTTTATGCTTCCTTCCACTTCCTTTTTCCAGGATTGTGAGGTTACTGATGCACTCCCCTATGACGCCGTCAGAGCAGCCGAATGGCTTGATCCCAGCCACCCTATCATTCGAGCATTCCGGTGGACTGATCAAGACACCTCTGATATCACAGCTGTTCGGCCTCCCCTTGGAGGAGTTATTCCTCTTAATCCTGATTTATTCTTTCCTACTCTTCCTTCTCCTTCCCCAGGACCAGTTGGAATGGCACCTCCAGATGACAGTGATAATGATTCTGGGGACGATGTTCCTCCTGAACCTCCTCTTCCAACCCCTCCTGTGCATACTCCTCCTCCTGCTCCTACTTCCTTTCCTTTTCCTGTTGTCATGAATGATGGCGGTGTCAAAACCGAAGCGGATCCTATGCAGCAGGATGTGCCTGAATCTTCTTCCTGGAAAGGTCGTAAGTCTGCCTTTCCTGATGCACCCGGCTCTCAGTTCATGCGAGGCGAGTTACTTCACCAGCCCGAATACACAGATGGTACATTGGACGAAGCTGGTGAGCTCCGTGTCCAGCTTCAGCATAAATCTTTCCCCGGATACGTCCTCAATTTAGATGGTGCATCTCCGCAAGCAATCAAGGACATCCTCAAGATATTTTATGGACATATGATGTCCCTGGTGACAGTCTATCGCTGGAATCCTCGCGATGCTGCTGTTGAAACCACAAAGGGTTTTACTGGTATCCTAGCAAACTGGTGGGAATTCCTGAGCGAAGAGTCCAAAGAGCAGATCTTCAACAGCCACGACTCCAATCACCAGGCCAACGCCCCCGATGCTTTAATTGCGGCAATTTCAAATCAGTTCTTGCCGACCTTCACCGACGACAGAGCCCAGGCATCTAATGAGTTTTTCGCCCTCAAGCTCTGTGATCTCTTTCAGTTAGCGACTTACAATGCCCATGCCCAGCAATTGGTTTATCGGGCAGGCATATTTGCTGATGTCTCTGCCAAGCGCCACTATTTGTTCAGTCGTCCGCACAAGCTTGGTGAGGCAGTCAACTCCTTAATCGAAGGCCAGACCAAGATACTCAACATCGACAATCAGGCTTTTGAGGTACACAAAACCGTAGCTGATTTTACTTTTGCTAATCTCTTCCAGCTGGTACAAGTTTACATTCGGAAACAGGGTACGGAGTATACACTGAAAACCAAGCTGAAGGAAATTAATTTGGTCTCGCCCACTATTTGTCAGCAGTTCATTGGCCATCATGATTTTTGCCCTACACAGTCTTCCGGCCAACTGTCTCGTAAGTCTTCTCGTCGCCGACTGGCCAGACGGTCAACTTGTTCCTGTGGCGGTAAGTCCAGCTTCCCACGCCTCCGTAAAATTCATTGGCGCCGCCGCTATACACGCCGGCCACAACGCTTTCTTTGCAAGCGCCGGTTTACTCCAGCTACCACGTCTGGCTGCTTTATATGTGGCAAGAAGGGCCACTATGCACGGGATTGTCCACAACAACCAAAGAACCCCCAGCAGAAGCAGTTAAAAGGGTTCTTCTCCCTAGTCAATGATCCTGACCAATGGGAAGTTGTTTCACAAGGTGTAACTGATGAATCGCTATATGAATGCTCCGAATCCGACACGCCCGATTGCTTCAGTTGCCATCTCGCTCTTCCCCAACATTCTGAGGTCAGCTTATTTATGAATCGTCCAAATATCATTGACTTGCTTGGGAGTTCTGACTCCGATACAGGATCTGACACTCCAACTGACATGCTTGACTTTCCTTTTCCTCCTTCTCCACCACCTAGTCGTCCCTCACGACCTACACCTCCAGTTGTCTTAACATTCCCTGGTACCCCTGCTCCTCCTCCTTCTACACACTTACCTTACCAGGGCCCTTCTATTTTTCAGCCTCCTTATTTTGTCCATGAGCCTCCTCTTTCTCGCCCTCGTTTACTTCCTCCATCTTTTACCCAGATACCTGTACATACACTCGAAACTCCAGCCTCTGCTCATTCTTCTTCTTCTCCATGCACTCTCCAGTTTCAGTCCCTGCAGGAAAATATTACTACTCTGAAAACGCATACAGCCACCATTCTGGCCCAATGTACAAACCTTACTTCCACCCTTAACTCTCTGGATCAGAAAATAACCCATCATCTTCGCCATTGTTCTGACCAAGTTTCTCCTGCAGCCTTCTCTTGCCATGACTTCTTCACTACACCAGCTCCCCCTGTACATAATCCCATGAAGACATGGCTTGTTTCTGTCCTCTTACGCCCTCCTGGTGTTCCTCCTTACTCCCTAGTTGCCTTAGTCGACACCGGCTCAGGGTTTAACATTTGTAAATATAATGCCTTACCTACTTACTGCTGGGAACCTCTTGCAGACGCCAATCAGATGCATGGTTCCACCATGGGGGGTGGAGTGATCGCCTGCAAACGCTATGCTGCCAATGTTTCTATCTCCCTCAATAACCATCCCACTGAGATCAGCTTTTACCAGGTAGAATCTCAAGGCATTGACCTAGTCATTGGAAATGACTTCTTAAACCGCCATCTCCCTTTTGGGTTTTCCACTGACACGATGGCTCTAACTATTAATAACGTGCTTGTACAGCTTCCCGCTCGCGAAAAAGTGTCTAAGGTCCTCAAGCCTTACTCTGAAGATCTTGAGATTGTTAATCAAGCCTCTCCTTATTGTCCGCCGGTTCCTGAAGATCTTGAGATTGTTAATCAACCCTAAACCCTAAACCCTAATACCAAGCTTCGCCAATGCCTTCCCCTCCAAATGCTACTGGTCAGTTCAGTCCTCCTCCAGATGCACAGCCCCTATTAACTGACCAACAACTTCAGGACCTGGTTCAAGATTTGATAGCAAAGGACGCAGCAAAGAATCATCGTTGGCAAACTCATACTCTCTTGCTGTGTGAGATACTTGCGGAAATGGAGCAACAATTACTCCATAACTGTAGCAGTGATTCCCCCCAAGCTTTCAAGCACGTATTTCATCATCAAATTGGATTGCCGATCAAAGATGGAGCCAAGCCTTACAAAGAAAGCCCTTATGGGTTTACAAATGAAGATCGTCTCTTATGCACTGCAGAAATTAATGAGCTCCTGAAACAAGGACTCATCAGCGAATCAAAGTCTGAATGGGATGCCGCAGCTTTTTATGTCAACAAGCATTCAGAGCAAAAGCGCGGTAAGAAGAGATTGGTAATTAACTACAAACCCCTGAACAAATGTCTTATTTCAATCTCTTATCCACTCCCTAACAAAGAGTACTTGATGCAAAAGATCAGTGGAGCCCAAATATATTCAAAATTAGATTTGAAAGCTGGTTTCTGGCAAATAGGTCTCCTTCCTGAAGATCAGCATAAAACTGGATTTGTTGTTCCACAAGGTTTCTACGAATGGACGGTTCTCCCTTTCGGTCTTAAGACTGCCCCTGTGGAATTTCAACGGTTTATGGATTCTATATTTGCCCCTTTCCATGAGTTCTGCTTAGTTTACATTGATGATGTTCTAATCTATAGCAGAAACCCTCACCAGCATCTGCAGCACCTCCAAATCATTCATGATCTTCTTCAAAAGCATGGTCTGGTCCTCTCTCCTTCGAAAATTCAGATTGGCAAAGTGTCCATTGATTTCTTGGGAGTTCTTATCACTAATGGAGCTATTCAACTGCAAGATCATGTGTTGAAAGCACTTGATGCTTTTCCTCTTGAAATCAGAGATCGCCAACAGCTCCAGCGGTTCCTTGGGTGTTTGAATTACATTTTCCCTTTTTACCAACACCTAGCTAAAGACCGCTATGTATTGCAGTTATGTCTACGCAAGGATGGCCCAATCTGGGGTCCACCTCAAACTCAAGCACTGGCCAACATTAAGCAGCACATCCGCACCTTACCTCCCTTATCGATTCCCACTCAGGATGCCACCCTCATCATTGAAACTGATGCATCAGATCACTTCTGGGGTGCAATCCTTTTAGAATGAACTGCGGATCAAAAGGAAGTCATCTGTGCTTTTCGTTCTGGAATCTTTCAAGGTGCTGAGCGTAACTACCACTCTATTGAGAAAGAAATTCTGGCGGTCAAGAAGGCAATTCAAAAACTCGAGTTGTTCATCCTCAACAAACCTTTCACAGTTCGAACAGACAACCAGAATTTCGGCACCTTCTGTACGCGGAAAATTGATAAGCAGATTGGCCGTGGCCGCCTAGCCAGGTGGCAAGAGTTCTTCTCGATGTACGATTTCCAGGTTGAATGGAAAAAAGGCAGCACCAACACTGTTCCTGATATGTTGTCTCGTGAAGGTGCTCCTTACTGGGGCCAACATCCAACATCGTGCTGCGCTCCACTCTAACAGTTCAGCCACTAAACTTTTGTACAGTGAATAGACACTGTCTTGACTATTCCAGATAAGACCTTCACTTTTTCTAAAAACCATTAACACTACCCCCGGGTTTTACCCCCTGAATGTAAAAGTAGCACCCGGAAAGCAAGCCAGCCTCGGTATTCTCTCTAGCCTCACCATGTATATAAGGACCAAGTCCTTCATTCTTGAGGCAGTCTGCCCGAGTCCTTTTGTATCTTAAGCTTTTCCTCTCTCCCCTTCGGAATATACAAGGCTTTGCTTTTACTCTCGTGTGCTCTTAGCTATTCTCGTGTGCTCTTAGCTAGTCTTATGTTGTCTCTTGCATTTGCCCTTTCCGAGCAAGACTCTCCTCTTCGGATCACGTATCGTCTTATGTTCGCCTCGTCTCGTATCGCTCGTGCTTGTGGTTCCACTCCATCTACGCCATATCCTCGCTATCTCCTTCTTCTTCTTGTGTCCTCCCCCACTTTTCATTTCTCTATACCACTGTCTATTATCATCGGTCACCGTTATGTGTATGAAATCTGAGTCGATCTAAGGTTTCTGGTGTGCTTCGTCTTTTTGGAGCTCACCAGCTTCGTCCAATGTACCATCTGTATATTCGGGCTGGTGAAGTAACTCGCCTCGCATGAACTGAGAGCCGGGTGCATCAGGAAAGGCAGACTTACGACCTCTCCAGGAAGAAGATTCAGGCACATCCTGCTGCATAGGATCTGCTTCGGTTTTGACACCGCCATCATTCATGAAAATAGGAAAAGGAAAGGAAGTAGGAGCAGGAGGAGGAGTATGCACAGGAGGGGTTGGAAGAGGAGGTTCAGGAGGAACATCGTCCCCAGAATCATTATCACTGTCATCTGGAGGTGCCATTCCAACTGGTCCTGGGGAAGGAGAAGGAAGAGTAGGAAAGAATAAATCAGGATTAAGAGGAATAACTCCTCCAAGGGGAGGCCGAACAGCTGTGATATCAGAGGTGTCTTGATCAGTCCACCGGAATGCTCGAATGATAGGGTGGCTGGGATCAAGCCATTCGGCTGCTCTGACGGCGTCATAGGGGAGTGCATCAGTAACCTCACAATCCTGGAAAAAGGAAGTGGAAGGAAGCATAAAAGCCGGAGAGAAGTTATACTGGAGAGGAGGGGCTGTCGAAGCAGGCGGAAGAGTATATGTAATTGGAGTAATTGTACAATGAAAATAATTGGAGTAATTGGAGTAATTGTACCATGACTTCTTCACTACACCGGCTCCCCCTGTACATAATCCCATGAAGACATGGCTTGTTTCTGTCCTCTTACGCCATTCGTAGAAAGGGAGAACCGTCCATTCGTAGAAACCTTGTGGAACAATAAAACCAGTTTTATGCTGATCTTCAGGAAGGAGACCTATTTGCCAGAAACCAGCTTTCAAATCTAATTTTGAATATATCTGGGCTCCACTGATCTTTTGCATCAAGTACTCTTTGTTAGGGAGTGGATAAGAGATTGAAATAAGACATTTGTTCAGGGGTTTGTAGTTAATTACCAATCTCTTCTTACCGCGCTTTTGCTCTGAATGCTTGTTGACATAAAAAGATGCGGCAGCCCATTCAGACTTTGATTCTCTGATGAGTCCTTGTTTCAGGAGCTCATTAATTTCTGCAGTGCATAAGAGACGATCTTCATTTGTAAACCCATAAGGGCTCTGATACCAAAAAGCTTTTTGGTGCTTCACTACACCAGCTCCTCCTGTACATAATCCCATGAAGACATGGCTTGTTTCTGTCCTCTTATGCCCTCCTGGTGTTCCTCCTTACTCCCTAGTTGCCTTAGTCAACACCGGCTCAGGGTTTAACATTTGTAAATATAATGCCTTACCTACTTACTGCTGGGAACCTCTTACAGACGCCAATCAGATGCATGGTTCCACCATGGGGGGTGGAGTGATCGCCTGCAAACGCTATGCTGCCAATGTTTCTATCTCCCTCAATAACCATCCCACTGAGATCAGCTTTTACCAGGTAGAATCTCAAGGCATTGACCTAGTCATTGGAAATGACTTCTTAAACCGCCATCTCCCTTTTGGGTTTTCCACTGACACGATGGCTCTAACTATTAATAACGTGCTTGTACAGCTTCCCGCTCGCGAAAAAGTGTCTAAGGTCCTCAAGCCTTACTCTGAAGATCTTGAGATTGTTAATCAAGCCTCTCCTTATTGTCCGGTTCCTGAACAATACCAAGCTTCGCCAACGCCTTCCCCTCCAAATGCTACTGGTCAGTTCAGTCCTCCTCTAGATGCACAGCCCCTATTAACTGACCAACAACTTCAGGACCTAGTTCAAGATCTGATAGCAAAGGACGCAGCAAAGAATCATCCTCGGCAAACTCATACTCTCTTGCTGTGTGAGACACTTGCGGAAATGGAGCAACAATTACTCCATAACTGTAGCAGTGATTCCCCCCAAGCTTTCAAGCACGTATTTCATCATCAAATTGGATTGCCGATCAAAGATGGAGCCAAGCCTTACAAAGAAAGCCCTTATGGGTTTACAAATGAAGATCGTCTCTTATGCACTGCAAAAATTAATGAGCTCCTGAAACAAGGACTCATCAGAGAATCAAAGTCTGAATGGGCTGCCGCAGCTTTTTATGTCAACAAGCATTCAGAGCAAAAGCGCGGTAAGAAGAGATTGGTAATTAACTACAAACCCCTGAACAAATGTCTTATTTCAATCTCTTATCCACTCCCTAACAAAGAGTACTTGATGCAAAAGATCAGTGGAGCCCAGATATATTCAAAATTAGATTTGAAAGCTGGTTTCTGGCAAATAGGTCTCCTTCCTGAAGATCAGCATAAAACTGGATTTGTTGTTCCACAAGATTTCTACGAATGGACGGTTCTCCCTTTCGGTCTTAAGACCGCCCCTGTGGAATTTCAACGGTTTATGGATTCTATATTTGCCCCTTTCCATGAGTTCTGCTTAGTTTACATTGATGATATTCTAATCTATAGCAGAAACCCTCACCAGCATCTGCAACACCTCCAAATCATTCATGATCTTCTTCAAAAGCATGGTCTGGTCCTCTCTCCTTCGAAAATTCAGATTGGCAAAGTGTCCATTGATTTCTTGGGAGTTCTTATCACTAATGGAGCTATTCAACTGCAAGATCATGTGTTGAAAGCACTTGATGCTTTTCCTCTTGAAATCAGAGATCGCCAATAGCTCCAGCAGTTCCTTGGGTGTTTGAATTACATTTCCCCTTTTTACCAACACCTAGCTAAAGACCGCTATGTATTGCAGTTATGTCTACGCAAGGATGGCCCAATCTGGGGTCCACCTCAAACTCAAGCACTGGCCAACATTAAGCAGCACATCCGCACCTTACCTCCCTTATCGATTCCCACTCAGGATGCCACCCTCATCATTGAAACTGATGCATCAGATCACTTCTGGGGTGCAATCCTTTTAGAACGAAAAGGAAGTCATCTGTGCTTTTCGTTCTGGAATCTTTCAAGGTGGTGAGCGTAACTACCACTCTATTGAGAAAGAAATTCTGGCGGTCAAGAAGGCAATTCAAAAACTCGAGCTGTTCATCCTCAACAAACCTTTCACAGTTCGAACAGACAACCAGAATTTCGGCACCTTCTGTACGCGGAAAATTGATAAGCAGATTTTGGCCGTGGCCGCCTAGCTAGGTGGCAAGAGTTCTTCTCGATGTACGATTTCCAGGTTGAATGGAAAAAAGGCAGCACCAACACTGTTCCTGATATGTTGTCTCGTGAAGGTGCTCCTTACTGGGCCCAACATCCAACATCGTACTGCGCTCCACTCTAACAGTTCAGCCACTAACCTTTTGTACAGTGAATAGACACTGTCTGGACTATTCCAGATAAGACCTTCACTTTTTCTAAAAACCATTAACACTACCCCCGGGTTTTACCCCCTGAATGTAAAAGTAGCACCCGGAAAGCAAGCCAGCCTCGGTATTCTCTCTAGCCTCACCATGTATATAAGGACCAAGTCCTTCATTCTTGAGGCAGAGTCTGCCCGAGTCCTTTTGTATCTTAAGCTTTTCCTCTCTCCCCTTCGGAATATACAAGGCTTTGCTTTTACTCTCATGTGCTCTTAGCTATTCTCGTGTGCTCTTAGCTAGTCTTATGTTGTCTCTTGCATTTGCCCTTTCCGAGCAAGACTCTCCTCTTCGGATCACGTATCGTCTTATGTTCGCCTCGTCTCGTATCGCTCGTGCTTGTGGTTCCACTCCATCTACGCCATATCCTCGCTATCTCCTTCTTCTTGTTGTGTCCTCCCCCAGTTTTCATTTCTCTATACCACTGTCTATTATCATCGGTCACCGTTATGTGTATGAAATCTGAGTCGATCTAAGGTTTCTGGTGTGCTTCGTCTTTTTGGAGCTCACCAGCTTCGTCCAATGTACCATCTGTATATTCGGGAGAACCGTCCATTCGTAGAAACCTTGTGGAACAACAAATCCAGTTTTATGCTGGTCTGGCCTTCGATTAAGGAGTTCACTGCCTCACCAAGCTTGTGCGAAAGACTGAACAAATAGTGGCGCTTGGCAGAGACATCAGCAAATATGCATGCCCGATAAACCAAGTGCTGGGCATGGGCATTGTAAGTCGCTAACTGAAAGAGATCACAGAGCTTGAGGGCGAAAAACTCATTAGATGCCTGGGCTCTGTCATCGGTGAAGGTCGGCAAGAACTGATTTGAAATTGCCGCTATTAATGCATCGGGGGCGTTGGCCTGGTGATTGGAGTCGTGGCTGTTGAAGATCTGCTCTTTGGACTCTTCGCTCAGGAATTCCCACTAGTTTGCTAGGATACCAGTAAAACCCTTGGTGGTTTCAACAGCAGCATCGCGAGGATTCCAGCGATAGACTGTCACCAGGGACATCATATGTCCATAAAATATCTTGAGGATGTCCTTGATTGTTTGTGGAGATGCACCATCCAAGTTGAGGACGTATCCGGGAAAAGATTTATACTGAAGCCGGACACGGAGCTCACCAGCTTCGTCCAATGTACCATCTGTATATTCGGGCTGGTGAAGTAACTCGCATCGCATGAACTGAGAGCCGGGTGCATCGGGAAAGGCAGACTTACAGGCACATCCTGCTGCATAGGATCCGCTTCGGTTTTGACACCGCCATCATTCATGAAAACAGGAAAAGGAAAGAAAGTAGGAGCAAGAGGAGGAGTATGCACAGGAGGGGTTGGAAGAGGAGGTTCAGGAGGAACATCGTCCCCAGAATCATTATCACTGTCATCTGGAGGTGCCATTCCAACTGGTCCTGGGGAAGGAGAAGGAAGAGTAGGAAAGAATAAATCAGGATTAAGAGGAATAACTCCTCCAAGGGGAGGCCGAAGAGCTGTGATATCAGAGGTGTCTTGATCAATCCACCGGAATGCTCGAATGATAGGGTGGCTGGGATCAAGCCATTCGGCTGCTCTGACGGCGTCATAGGGGAGTGCATTAGTAACCTCACAATCCTGGAAAAAGGAAGTAGAAGGAAGCATAAAAGCCGGAGAGAAGTTATACTGGAGAGGAGGGGCTGTCGAAGCAGGCGGAAGAGTATATGTAACAGAAGGCTCAGAGGGAAAAGGAGGATATACAGGGGTGGCTAAGGCAGTAGTAAGCTTGTCGTCTAGCCGCGCCAAGGCCAGCTGCAGATTATAAAGAGCAAGTCGACACTCGTCCAAACTGGCTTGCACTTGTATGTTGTGTGCGTTGCACCAGTTGAGTTGCTGTTGCTCGACAGGAATCTGAGAGAGTGGAACAGTCGAATCAACAACAGCAAAAGGAGAGTATACAGACTTACTATCCGGGTCGGATGCCGCTTGATAGCCGGAAGTGGTCGGCCAATCGGTCAGCTGAAACATCATGAGGGGAACCTTATTGGTGATAGCCTCGAAATTGGAATGGGCGTGAGGCACATGATTGATAGCAATCTCCCGTCGATAGTGGAGACTAGTATCGGCTAGAAACTATTGAGCAGCACTAGTAGTAACCCAGTCACGGACAACATCAAGTCGAGCAGCACTATGAGAAGTAGAGCTATCTGGTTGACTGAGCGTATCGGAAGGAGGCGTGCTCGAAATAGAAATATGCGAGGAAGCAGGAAAGGCAAGGCGCATAACTTTTTTAGACCTGTCACCTGAGCGGCGCCGAACAATTGCCTTCGTAGGAGCATCTTCGATTTGGTACGGTGCTTCCAAAGCATCCACTTCATTGACTACCTGTTGGTAGTCCATCTCCCATTCGAGGGGCATTGGGAGAGCATCAAATTTAAACCTCGTAACCTCAGCATTTGTAGCACCATAAAGAATACACTCATCTGGAGAATGAATGTTGCGAGGTATGGGGTTGACGGTGGAAACCAGGTAGTTAATACTACGAATGTGGATCGCACAGTGCTCAGACCTTGGTTTCATTTGCAGCCCTTTCACCTGTACATAGAGTTGTAGGGCTGTAGAGAGATGAGGATCGGAGAGAGACATCTTAAAATTTGGGTATACTACAGTATATACAGGTTCCTTGTTAAGGGAACCATGGACTAGACCAATGCGTGCAGCTTGTATGGACAGATGTCGGGTGTCTACTAGGCTAACCATACAGGTGGCGTTAACGCCAGATCTGAAGAGGGGTTCGATAGCCAGAACAAAGCACCAGAAATGAATATACTGGTAACCCGACCGAGTGAAAGTATCAATCTCGGAGGGGGTAAACAAAGGCAAATACACACCAGAGTTTCCTTCGTCTGCAAAATTAATACAGACTTCGGAAATCTTTATATGACGAAGGGCTTTGTACTGGAAAGCCGAAAACTTATATACTTCTTCGGGATCAATAAGGGACTTCACCAGCCCGAATATACAGATGGTACATTGGACGAAGCTGGTGAGCTCCGTGTCCGGCTTCAGCATAAATCTTTTCCCAGATACGTCCTCAACTTGGATGGTGCATCTCCGCAAGCAATCAAGGACATCCTCAAGATATTTTATGGACATATGATGTCCCTGGTGACAGTCTATCGCTGGAATCCTCGCGATGCTGCTGTTGAAACCACCAAGGGTTTTACTGGTATCCTAGCAAACTGGTGGGAATTCCTGTGAGCGAAGAGTCCAAAGAGCAGATCTTCAACAGCCACGACTCCAATCACCAGGCCAACGCCCCCGATGCATTAATAGCGGCAATTTCAAATCAGTTCTTGCCGACCTTCACCGATGACAGAGCCCAGGCATCTAATGAGTTTTTCGCCCTCAAGCTCTGTGATCTCTTTCAATTAGCGACTTACAATGCCCATGCCCAACAATTGGTTTATCGCGCAGGCATATTTGCTGATGTCTCTGCCAAGCGCCACTATTTGTTCAGTCTTCCGCACAAGCTTGGTGAGGGAGTCAACTCCTTAATCGAAGGCCAGACCAAGATACTCAACATCGACAATCAGGCTACTGAGGTACACAAAACCGTAGCTGATTTTACTTTCGCTAATCTCTTCCAGCTGGTACAAGTTTACATTCGGAAACAGTGTACGGAGTATACACTGAAAACCAAGCTAAAGGAAATTAGTTTGGTCTCGCCCACTATTTGTCAGCAGTTCGTTGCCCATCATGATTTTTGCCCTACACAGTCTTCCGGCCAACTGTCTCGTAAGTCTTCTCATCGCCGACGACTGGCCAGACGGTCAACTTGTTCCTGTGGCGGTAATTCCAGCTTCCCACGCCTCCATAAAATTCATTGGCACCGCCGCTATACACGCCGGCCACAACGCTTTCTTCGCAAGCGCCGGTTTACTCCAGCTACCACGTCTGGCTGCTTTATATGTGGCAAGAAGGGCCACTATGCACGGGATTGTCCACAACAACCCAAGAACCCCCAGCAGAAGCAGTTAAAAGGGTTCTTCTCCCTCGTCAATGATCCTGACCAATGGGAAGTTGTTTCACAAGGTGTAACTGATGAATCGCTATACGAATGCTCCGAATCCGACACGCCCGATTGCTTCAGTTGCCAGCTCGCTCTTCCCGAACATTCTGAGGTCAGCTTATTTATGAATCATCCAAATATCATTGACTTGCTTGGGAGTTCTGACTCCGATACAGGATCTGACACTCCAACTGACATTCTTGATTTTCCTCTTCCTCCTTCTCCGCCACCCAGTCGTCCCTCACGACCTACACCTCCAGTTGTCTTAACATTCCCTGGTACCCCTGCTCCTCCTCCTTCTACACACTTACCTTACCAGGGCCCTTCTGTTTTTCAGCCTCCCTATTTTGTCCATGAGCCTCCTCTTTCTCGCCCTCGTTTACTTCCTCCACCTTTTACCCAGGTACCTGTACATACACTCAAAACTCCAGCCTCTGCTCATTCTTCTTCTCCATGTACTCTCCAGTTCCAGTCCCTGCAGGAAAATATTACTACTCTGAAAACGCATACAGCCACCATTCTGGCCCAATGTACAAACCTTACTTCCACCCTTAACTCTCTGGACCAGAAAATAACCCATAACACTTATTTCATTAATTTTGGACTTGTCAATGTACAAATTCATTTTTACATATACTTTTGGACTAGTTTTCAGATAAAATTTAAGAAAAACCCAATCTTCAAAGCACATATAAAAACATAAAAACAAGCATTTTTTTATATATTTTTTAAGGACATGGAACTAAAATTATAAAATTTAACGCAGCCTAGATAAGTTACATGAAAAATTAAGATTAGGTTGTTGTAAACTCTCTTAATATTTAATGGTGTTAATAAACACCTTCAAAAGTTAAGCCTGAGATAAGTTACACAAAAAAGAGTGGTCCATTAATTGTAAACTCTCTTTATATTTATAATAGTGTTTAGGAAACACTTTCAAAAGTTACAAGTGGAAGTAGCAAACTCTCACAATATTTATAATTTAGGTGTTGAAAAACACCAAAAGTTACAATAATACTCTCATTGGAAGGCAAATTACACCAAAAGTTACAATAAGACTCTCACTAGAAGGCAAATTTATTTTCAAGACTACAGCCATTCAATTTGATGAATTTTCTATTTTCAAGTCCTTAGCCTAAATTCAACCCATTCAAGAGCTGAGCTCATCTCATCCTCATCGATGTAGTTAAAATTATAGAAGAGAAGTAAGGATTGATGAATTTTCTCCTGCATAACACTTTGTTTATTCCGAATGGCTTGCGCTTCCTCGGGGGAAAATCTTCCATAACGAGCCACACGCGAAGATATCTCACTTTGAAAGTCTATCAACTCTCTCCTATATGACTGCAATTTATCTATTTCAGTAGTAGCCATACTTATTTTTCTTTCCTCTTCCTTCTCTAAGCCCTTCTGACAAGCAAAGTCATCCTTCTCGTACTGGGTTAATGGAGCTAGATTTTGCTTTCTCTCCTCTCTCTTTCCTTGGTTCTCGGCAATCCATTCTTTGAGGCTGCTAATGGCTTGCTCGACAGAATCGATTACCTTAAAAAGATCCATAATGGCTGCAAGATGAAAGGAGTATGCTTGAGAAGAGGAGGTAAGGCTGCGGGCAAGATGGAAGGAGCAAGCTTGAGGAGAGGAGTAAGGTAAGAAGAGTAAAGTGGAAGAAGTGTGGAGAGGAGTAATGTAAGAAGAGTAAAGTGGAAGAAGTTTTTGCTGCGGGTGAGATATAGAAGACGAACGAGGTGAGGAAGGTAACGAGAGTGAGGAAAGATATAGAAGACGAACGAGGTGAGGAAGGTAACGAGAGTGAGGAAGAGAGTAAGGAAAGATATAGAAGACGAACGAGGTGAGGAAGGTAACGAGAGTGAGGAAGGTAACTAGAGGAGATAAGGCAAGATGAAAGGAGTATGCTTGAGAAGAGGAGGCAAGGTTGCGGGCAAGATGGAAGGAGCAAGCTTGAGGAGAGGAGTAAGGTAAGAAGAGCAAAGTGGAAGAAGTGTCTGCTGCGGGTGAGATATAGAAGATGAACGACTACAAGGGAATTTATAGAACTACAGATGCAAGACCGTAATGCGAGATGATCAAGGACTCATGTTTCTTTCTACATGTTTTACAACTGAATAGAGTCTGATGAGTCCTCTTGAGGCTGTGATTCTCTAAGAGTACATTGAGTCTCTACTTGTGTGGATGGTGTACATTGAGATTCTACTTCTGGTGCAATCGGGATAGACTTAATCTCTTCCTCCTTTACAAGATGTGATGTTGTAGATGCACATTGAGTCTCCACTTCTTGTGTAGGAAGAATGCATTGAGTCTCTAATTCAAGTGTAGACTGTAATGCTTCTACTTGAGGCTGTGATACAGAAGGAGACTGAATTGTCTCTTCTTTTTCTTTGGCTCCCTCAGGTTCTTCATTGAGTCCATCATGTTGTTTCCCAATGATAGTAGTTAGATAGTGAACAGTCTTAGTCACAAAATCTTGTAGCTCGAGCTTGGTATATGCTTCTATGGAGACATGTTCAAAAAATTCATTGAGATACAACATGAAGTTGTAGGCAATTCTCCACCCACTACTAAACATGTCTTTTTGGTCCACTGCGAGGCGTGTCTGGAAATTTGGTTGGTCTTGATGCTCCCTGATTTTCATAATCGCAGAAACTAACTTGTTTGCAGACCTGTCCATCATGACATATGACAAAGTGAATTTGTGTAGTAAATAGTAACTTGATGCATGTTCATAATGATATGATAAAAGAACACTTACTTGAACACCCCGTGAAAGCCTGTAATTGAGTTGACAAACCAACAATGGTTGTCATCAAGGTCCCATACTATCAGGCTCCAATGTGAACTACATCACCAATAAAGAGCGATAAGATTTATCACAATATTATAAATAAAAGAGTAAAAGAAAGATTGAGACCATACTTACTTCTCATAGTATGGCATAAAGAGAAGTAGTATGCCATCCAAGTCTAAAGGTTGTAGAATTGAACAAACATCATCTACTGTCTTCTTGGTATCACTAAGTATAGCTGAAAGAAGAGAATCGAGCATACAGACGCGATTCTGTACTGATCTAGGAAAATGAGATATAACCGTACTGCAGCAATAAATAAACAAATGTTAGAAGCAGATTGAATCAAATGATTGAAGTATCAAGTCAAGAGATGTTCATATCAAACCTGAGGATGGCCATCATGACTTTGTCATTAGCCTCTTTCAAAGGGTCGGAGAGGATTGTAACTTCCTCGCTACCAAAAGTCAAAACACGAGGTTGCTTGCTAATGATGACCTTAACCTCAGAAGAGCTTCCCATTTCGTCCAATACAGCGGTTACATCAGGACAACTTATGGGCGTAGCAACCAATGTTTCCTCTGGATGCTCCACCACGTTATCAATAAATGCCTTAATGATAGATGACATAAATGCATATAGATGCAAGTCTGTATATGTGGACAATGAGGTTTCACCGCCTCTCAAATCAAAAATTTGAGCAAGGAGCAAGAAGCAGTTATATCCAACTCTCCACCCACAACTGTGGTCATCATTCTGCTTCGCTGCAGGGCATGTTACATACTCTATTTGATCTTCCAAGTCACCCTCCATTTGCATAAGTGCATCTATAGCACTTACCAACTTTCGAGCAGATCTACACATCAAAATAGAAAACATAAATGAATGTGCGCATTGCATAGGATGCATCTCATTGACATAATTATGACACAAGTAGGTTGTACTTACTCTGACACACTGCCATGGATAGATGCTATTGAATTGACAAAGAAGCATTGCTTGGCTAAGATGTCCACAATTACCAAGCTCCAATGCAAGCTGCATTATCAATTAAGAATAATTATTATTTGATATAATCCTCCACAATGTAAGAGATAAGCTAGGTAGGGATTGATACTCACTCCTCGTGATATGCGGTAAAGATAACTCGTGCCGCAGTCAAATCAATAGGTTGCAACCACTTAAAAACGTCATCTATGGTCTTCTGCTTATTGCTAAGTACACTAGAAACAAGAGGATCGACCATATATGCACATCTTTGTATATATAGCGGAAGCTGTTGTAAAACCATACTGCAATAAAAAGAAAAGAATATTAGTTCATTTGATCCAATGGAAATACAAAAGCATAAAGTCAGTAAAAAGTTTGTGTCAAACCTGAGGATGGCTATTATAACCTTGTCATTGACCTCTTTCTTGAAGTTTATGAGGATTGAAATGTCCTCTTCATCGAATATAAAAGTAAGAGGTTGTTCTCGAACTTGAAACCTAACTTGAAATGACTTCTCCATTTGCTGCAATGTATGATTATTTTCTAGAGTCATCCGATGGATAGCCAGAGCAGCTTTGCTTTCTTGAGATGAGCTTTCATGATTCTCTGCTCCAACTATGTCCTCCTCATCCTCCTCCTCTCCCTTCTCCTATAAAAGGATAAAATAATTATGAGATTCAAAATTTTAAATTAATTATAAATTTAAAAAGACCTTTAAATGAATAAAGAAAATTAAACATAAGTCTTCATACCTCTACATATCTTCGTGGTCTTTTTATGTAACCTTCAGAGGCAAGGTCAGTGTCATATCCATCTTCTTCTGCTTCCTTGCTATCGCTGGTGTCCTCACTATTATATCCAGAGCTTTGATCATTTTCATCATCTTTCTTGCTCTCATCATACATGATCTGCTCTATGTCATCCTCTTCATGTGAGATCGGACCTTTCTTATCAAACTTTATTGTGAGAGAAGCCACGGTATCAAGGTATTCCAAGCAAGCAGGGCTCTCAATAATATTTACATTGTGTCCTTTTCTGATAAGAGCTTCGAACAGATGTCCCATTCGGCACAATGTGACTTCCCATCCAGACGGTAGCAAAAATTCCATCATACTAATTAAAAGATCAGCACTTTTTGCTGGCCTTTCATAGTGATTTGCGTTGCGATGGAGGGGACTTGGAGCTTCATGCTCTTCCAGCAGTAGTTGCAATCTCTTTGCATTCCCTCTTATATTGTTTTGTAAGGAGTGATCATTATAAGGGCTCTTCATGCACAAGAAAAAGGTTTCTAGACTCTGTATCTTGAGACCGCATTCTCTCTTGTCCCTTTTTCTTGAGTATATCCCATTGTAAATCTTGAGCTCATTGCCATATTGTTTTTCTAGGGTAGCAGACATTTGTTCCTTGTCATCTTTATCAGCAAATATGACTATATTACATTGTCCCACTCTACCAATGGTGGTATGTAATATTCTGTCAAGGAGTGGACGGATGTCATCCGCTGATATTTCATAGACAAAGAAAAGCTGAGGTCTCTCCCAAGCAGTGTCGTCGGACAAAAAATCACTCAATGAAACTCCCTTGCACTCAACACTCTTTCCAGACTCTGAAATGATTTCATGTATGAAATAAAAGCCCTTGTTCAAAGTCTTTTCTTTTCTGAGAGTGTGGTTATTGATGACTTTTTGTGCATATGCATACACATTTTCCGGAATGTCACTTCTCATAGAGGGAGTAATTTCAGATCCATCATCTTCTACCTTCACCCATTTATGCGCCCAAGCCTTCTGTTTAGCTGACGGTAAAGCTGATGCCATCTGCCTCACAATGTTATGATCAATTTTACATTGGCTGATTGGAATATTTTTTTCTCCCAATAAATATTCAATTGCACTCTTTACTGCATCACGCTTGACCTGTTGGATGATGTTATCTTCCATGCAATGATCTTTATCCTTTTTGCCAAAAAACCATTCTTTTGACATTAATTTCTCTGCAGCAAGACTTGCGTATTTATCTGGTAGGTATCTTAAAGGCCTCCACATCCGAGCTGTCATCTCTTTTTTCTCAATCTTCTTTGCCTTCTCTTTAATCAATGATGGAGCCTCATATGTAACATCTTCTTTCTCACATGCAAGACACACGTCTTTGATCTGATGAAAAACTTCATCACTACGGAAAAGTATGCTTGTGTAGTCTTGATACCTATCCCTTACTGTCTTGAAGCTTGTAATCACCTCAGCTCTTTCCTGCTTTCCCCTTGGTACAATGGCACTCAAGCATGTGTAGAAGTCAACAAGATTATCCGCTTCCACTTTAGTTGCAGTTCTTTTGAGAGTGGTCAAAGGAGAATTAAAAGTTTTCCATATGGTCCTAGCTTTGAGCAACATCTCTGAAGTGGAGGTGATTTTTCGTAGTGCATAAATGTCATGATTAAGTCTTTCCGACTCAATCAAATATTTCTTCTCGTTCTTGAAGATACAGATGCATGCAGAATAGTAGTGAAATTGAGGCACACTCGCGAAAGTTTGATAAGTAATTTCTCCTTTCTTGTATGCATCTCTAGAGCGCTCATTACAAGCCTCTTACAAGCATAGGCATAGTGCTGACCATCTATTGCCTCAAATGTACAATGAGCTAAGAAATTTCTCTTGGCATCCCTTATATGTCGTTCTGGATCATTCACTGAACTCTGTCCTTCTTGAAGTGAGGGAACTTATTTTCCGAGGAACTTAGTGAATTGCATCTCAAAATCTATAGGCTGAGAGAAATTGATGGATTGACTATAATCTCCCATGACTGGCCAAAATGTTCTTGGACGGAGTACCAAATTAGAAACAACTGGTTTTTTTCCATCAATCAAAGCCTGAAAAATCTTTTCAGCATAGGCTGTATCTAAGGTCCTGCTGTTGGTGAAGACACTTGCTTTGACCACTGTTGAAGCATGTATAACTTGAGTCTTCTGGCCCCATATATATCGTGGATCCTCATCTGTCACAGCCTCATTCAAGCGAAGATTTAGGTTCTTCATTGATAACATTTCTGCTTCTAGCTCTGACTCCATTTCAAGACCCTCCGCATCCTCTTCATGTTCTTCCTCTTCTCTTCTTTGCCCTTTCTTTGTATATGAACGACCTCTTTTTCCAGTTATAGGACTTGGAACTGAGCTCGTGAAGTACTTGCCTTTTGCATTTGACGTCGAGGTTTATTTTTTAGAGGCTCAATGTGAACTGCTTTAGATCGCCCTACTTCTTCTTCTATTGCCTCAACTTCAGGTATACTTAAGGGCTTCACTTGTTCTATTATTCCATCAACTTCATGAGTTACACCATGTAAGTGAGTAATACCATGAACAAGAGATGTGTGTGCATGTCCTATCTTATCTGATGCATGTCGTGTCTCACTCAATTCAATTTCTGTCTGAGATGCATGTGCATGTCCGGTCTCCACCAATTCAATTCCTGTCTCAGATGTAGATCCCTTGTAAGCATCCACGTGTACAAGACCCTCATCCATTGCTACAATGTGTTCTGTCTCATCCACTCCACTTCCTCTCTCATTTGTATTACCATGAACCAAATCTACATGGCGTGTCTCATCACTTCCTTTCTCATGTGTGGATTCTTGCACCTTAGGTCCCTCCAATGAAGTTGAACCTTGTTGGATGACACCCTGAAAGTATTCAAGGATAATCTTTGACTGCATTTTTCTTGCTTCCTTAATGGGAAATTCCTCCCACACATGTTGAAGGATCTCCAATGCAGGAGCCAATTCAGGAAATCTAGGTGCTTTTGGCGGCGGCATCACAAAGTGCATTGCATCTTTCTTAGAAAGAAGAAACGATCTGTTGCTCATTCTTGACTTTGTGTAAATCATCATTGTACTGCTGTCTTTTTCAATTTTTATTCCTACTAAGGTGCCCCCTTGAATCAAATTGCTCTTGGAGAAAGATACATTTGATGCGCACTCATCTTTCTCCAACTCTCTCTTTGTCATCACTAGAATGAGATTTCCTTTACTTAAGACCAAGAACCATGCTTTCTTTGTTGTGTCAACAACTGTCCAGTTTGTGAAGTCCTTTGGGGCATAAATTCTTCCATTGTATTTCAGTGTCATACCATTGACAAATGCTGTAGCCTCAAGATCCATCCTGTATTCAAGCACAACACAAATTTTAAGTACTTTGACAAACTACAATTACTTTGAAAAATCAAAAGTACAATGAGTCCCATTAATACACCTCAAGTTTTTATTCTTCCCAATCATATAAGTATCAATTTCATGCTTTGGGAATAGCCTAAAAGGCTTTACAAGGCTTAGAGCATAAATGCTTTGGGAATAGCCTAAAAGGCTTTACAAGGCTTAGAGCATAAATGCTTTGGGAATAGCCTAAAAGGCTCTACAAGGCTTAGAGCATAAATGTGAAAAAAAATAAGGATTTACAATGATCTCTGAATACAAATTTGAAGTCTGTCATATATAAGTACAAAATGCTCTGTCAACTCCCGCAACTGATATAATTGTAAAATGCTCTGTCAACTTTCACAACTGTAATCTGTCATGTCCACTGATACAACTTTCAATCATCTTGAAAGTTTAAAAACCTTAATCGTTGCTTAAATGGTAGGGTTGTTGTGACTGTGAAACCGAATGTGAACGAATGGACTGACTCCGATTAGGAACTAGTCGGGAAATTTTGAGCATGGCTTTGATGGGTTTTTTTGGAGTTCTCTCCTCTAAGGACAAACTAATCTATGCTAATCTAGACTACACCAACCGTCGAAGCGAAGAAAAGCAAGAAATAATTTCTTTTCCATTGTTCTTTTTAATATCCTTAGGTTGCGAATTAAAAGCAAAAAATAATCTATTTTCCATTATTCTTTTTAATACACTAAGGTTGTGAGTTTAAAAAAGATAAAATTTATATTTTATCTTTTTTAAACTCACACCCCTTTCTCTCTCTCTCTCCCCCCCTTCTCTCCCCCCCCTTCTCTCTCGCTGCCGCCCCCATCCTCCCACCCCACCTTCCCCATTCTCACTCCCACGCCCACGTCCATTCTTTCACCTTCCCCATTCCCACTCCCTCTCCCACTCCCATCCTCCCACCCCTTTCTCTCTCTCTCCCCCCCCATTCTCTCTCGCTGCCGCGGCAGCGGCCCCCCCCTTCTCTCTCTCTCTCTTCTCCTTCTCATTTTAAAAAAGATAAAATTTATATTTTCAAAAACTAATTTACTTACAACTCATAAGAATTGAACATTCACATTAATAAGAAGTTAAAATCTTAATAAATTTGAATTTATATAATAAAAACTATAAAGTAGTTTAACTTAAAGTTTATGAAAAAATAACGTAAAATAAAGAAAACAAGACTTAAAATTAAAATTTTAATATTTACCTAGAAGAATATATTAATTCTCCCTAAAAAGAAATAAATTAAAGTAATAATAACGAATATTCTCCCTAAAAAGAAATAAATTAAAGTAATAATAACGAATGTAAGTTAAACTACTTTTAAAATTTTAATTTAAAATGTAATAAAATTAAAATTATACTCTTTATATTCCAAAACAAAATGCATTATAGTCTAAATTAAACTAGTAAATTAAAAATGAAAGTGAAACTCATTTTAAATTCAAAAACAAAGAAAAATTTAAAATTCAAGTTTCTACAAAATTTGCTTTTAGCATACATTTGTCTTTTCACATCCACGCGTTTGTCTTTTGAAACACAAGGTTGTCTTTTATCACAATTTTCACATCCACGCGTTTGTCTTTTGAAACACAAGGTTGTCTTTTATCACAATTTTCAAGTTTTCACACGTTTGTCTTTTCAAACACAAGGATTCATAGTTTAAAAAAAGGCGGGAAATTTTGAAATTCTAGTTTCCACACGTTTCTCTTTTCAAACACCAAGGTTTGTCTTTTCAAACACAAGGATTCATAGTTTAAAAAAAGGCGGGAAATTTTGAAATTCTAGTTTCCACACGTTTCTCTTTTCAAACACCAAGGTTTATAGTTTTGTTTGTTTAAGTTTCGACTAAATCACACACCAATCTCCTCTAATATGCCTCATTGATCGTAGCTCCCAAATTCTTCCATCAAAACATCTCTCCTTTATCTCTTCTTGATCGTTGCCCACTCATTTTTTCTCCTCATTGGTAAGATTTTTTATCTCGATCGTACTTTCTCTTGTGCCCTTCCTCTCTAAATTTTCATCAAACACCAAGGTTTATAGTTTTGTTTGTTTAAGTTTAGACTAAATCACATACCAATCTCCTCTCATATGCCTCATTGATCGTAGCTTCTTCATCTTGTCTCGATCGTCGCCCACTCATTTCTCCTCTTCATTGGTAAGATTTTCTATCTCGATCGTACTTTCTTGTGTCCTCCCTCTCTAAATTTTCATCTCTCTCACTCTTCTCTCTCTCTCTTTCCTCTCCGCTCTAGTCTACGTTTCCTCTCATCTTAGTCTACTCTCTCCCCTCCTCTTCATTTCCCCTCTCTCTCTCTCTCCCTCTTTCTCCTCACCTTTTCCGTCTCTCTCACTTGCGCTCCCCACTCTCCTCCCCACTCTCTCTCTCACTTGCCGCGATCTCCCCCCCCTCCCCTCTCTCTCTCTCTCCCCCCTCTCTCCCTCTCGCTGCCGTGGCAGCGGCCTCCCCCTCTCTCTCTCTCTCTCCTCCCCCTCTCTCTCTCTCTCTCCACCCCTCCCTCTCTTTCGCTGCCGCGGCAGCGGCCCCTCCCCTCCTCTCTCTCTCTTCTCCCCCTCTCTCTCGCTCTCGCATCTCCCCCCTACTCTCTCTCCCCCCCCTCCTCTCTCGCTACCGCGACAGCGGCCCCCCCTCTCTCTTCCCTCTCCCCACCCCTTCCCTCTCCCCCCCTCCCCCTCTCTCTCTCCCTCCCTCTCTCTCGCTACCCCCCCTTCTCTCTCTCCCCTCCCTCCCTCTCTCGCTGCCGCGGCAGCGGCCGCGGCCCCCCCTTCTCTCGCTCTCCCCCTCCCCTCTCTCTCGCTGCCCCCGGCCCCTCCCCCCTTCCCTCTCCCCCCCCTCCCCCTCTCTCGCTGCCGCGGCAGCGGCCGCGGCCCCCCCCCTTCTCTCTCTCCCCCTCCCCTCCCCTCCCTCTCCCCCCTCTCTCTCGCCGCCCCCCCTTCTCTCTCTCCCCCCCCTCCCTCTCTCGCTGCCGTGGCAGCGGCCACGGCCCCCCCCCTTTCTCTCTCTCTCCCCCTTCCCTCTCTCTCGCTGCCCCCGGCCCCTCCCCCCTTCCCTCTCCCCCCCCCTCCCCTCTCTCGCTGCCGCGGCAGCGGCCGCGGCCCCCCCCTTCTCTCTCTACCCCTCCCCTCCCCTCCCTCTCCCCCCTCTCTCTCGCCGCCCCCCCTTCTCTCTCTCCCCCCCCTCCCTCTCTCGCTGCCCTGGCAGCGGCCGCGGCCCCCCCTTCTCTCTCTCTCCCCCTTCCCTCTCTCTCGCTGCCCCCGGGCCCTCCCCCCTTCCCTCTCTCCCCCCTCCCCCTCTCTCTCTCCCCCTTCCCTCTCCCCCCCCCTCCCCCTCTCTCGCTGCCGCGGCAGCGGCCGCGGCCCCCCCCCCCTTCTCTCTCTCCCCCTGCCCTCCCCTCCCTTTCCCCCCCCTTCTCTCTCCCCTCCCCTCCCTCTCTCGCTGCCGCTGCCGCGGCAGCGGCCCCCCCTCTCTCTCTCTTCCCCCCCCCTTCCCTCTCGCTGCCCCCTCCTCCCCCCTTCCCTCTCCCCCCCTCCCCCTCTCTCTCCCCCCCCTCACTTCCCCCCCCCTTCTCTCTCCCCCCCCTCCCCCTCTCTCGCTGCCGCTGCCGCGACAGCGGCCCCCTCCCCTCCCTCTCCCCCCTCCCCCTCTCTCGCTGCCGCTGCCGCGACAGCGGCCCCCCCTCTCTCTCTCTTCCCCCCCTTCCCTCTCGCTGCCCCCCCTCCCCCCTTCCCTCTCCCCCCCTCCCCCTCTCTCGCTGCCGCTGCCGCGGCAGCGGCCCCCTCCCCTCCCTCTCCCCCCTCCCTCTCTCGCCGTGGCCCCCTCCCCTCCCTCTCCCTCGTCCCTCTCACCGTCCCCCCTTCTCTCTCTCCCCCCTTGCCCCCGCCCCCCCCTTCCCTCTCCCCCCCTCCCCCTCTCTCGCGGCAGGCGGCCCCCTCCCCTCCCTCTCCCCCCTCCCCTCCCCCCCCCGTCCCCCTCTCGCTGCCGCTGCCGCGGTAGCGGCAGCGGCCCCCTCCCCTCCCTCTCCCCCTCCCTCTCACCGTCCCCCCTCCCTCTCTCGCCGCGGCCCCCATCCCTCCCTCTCCCCCCTCCCTCTCACCGCCGCCCCTTCCCTCTCCCCCCCTCCCCCTCTCTCGCTGCCGCGGCAGCGGCAGTGGCCCCCTCCCCTCCCTCTCCCCCCTCTCTATCCCCGCCCCCCCTCCCTCTCTCGTCGCCCCCCTCCCCTCTCCCTCCCCCCCTCCCCCCCTCTGCGCTGCCGCGGCAGCGGCCTCCCCCTCCCCTCTCTCTCTCCAGCGGCCTCCCCCTCCCCTCTCTCTCTCCCCCCCCTCGCTGCTTCCCCCCTCTCTCCCCTCTCTTTCCCCCCTCCCCCTTCTCTCCCCCCTCCCTTTCTCTCCCCTCTCTTTCCCCCCCCTTCTCTCGTCTCTCTCCCTCTCTCTTTCTTTCTCTCTTTTGCTGCCGAGGCAGCAAGACTCTCTCTCTTATTTTCTCTCTCTAAAAATCTTTCCTTCACTTTTCTCTCTCTATAATAAAATTTCAAAGAATACAAATTTTAAAAAAAGTACCTGGAAAAAAGTTGAAATCGATGCTTGTGCTTGCTTTTGCTCTTCCTCCTCTTTTTGCTTCTCCTCTTGCTCTTCCTTGTTGAAATGAGAGAAACAATGAGAGAAGGAGAGTATATATAAGAAAAACTAGGGTTTTAAGTGCTTCTCTCTCATTGGTCCTTCTATAACATTATCTCCTCTCCCATTGGCCTCTCTATTAGATTATCTTCTCTCTCTCTCCCACCGACTCCATCCTCCCACCCCATTCCCACTCCCACTCCCACCCCCATCCTCCCACCCCACCTCCCCCATTCTCACTCCCACGCCCACGCCCATTCTTTCACCTTCCCCATTTCCACTCCCTCTCCCACTCCCATCCTCCCACCCCACCCCTCCCACTCCCACCCTCACTCCACCCCCACCTCCCCCATTCCCACTCCCATTCTCCCACCCACTCCCATCCTCCCACCTACACCTCTCACTCCCACTCCCATCCTCCCACCCCCACCCCTCCCCCCCCATTCCCACTCCCACTCCCATTCTCCCACCCTTATCCTCCCACCTCACCCCTCCCACTCCCATCCTCCCACTCCCTCTCCCACTCCCACTCCCACTCCAATTTTCCCACCCCCCCACCTCCCCCATTCCCACTCCCACTCCCATTTTCCCACCCCCCCACCTCCCCCATTCCCACTCCCACTCCCATTTTCCCACCCCCCCACCTCCCCCACTCCCACTCCCTCCCCCATCCTCCCACCCCACCCCTCCCACTTCCACCCCCACCTCCCCCATTCCCACTCCCATCCTCCCACCTCACCCCTCCCACTTCCACCCCCACCTCCTCCATTCCCACTCCCTCTCCCACTCCCATCCTCCCACTCCCACTCCCCACCCCTCCCACTCCCACTCCCATCCTCCCATCCTCCCACCCTCCACCCCACCCCCACCTCCCCCATTCCCACTCCCTCTCCCATTCTCCCACCCCAACCTCCCCCATTCCCACTCCCTCTCCCACTCCCACTCCCATCCTCCCACCCCCACCCCCACCGCCCCCATTCCCACTCCCTCTCCCACTCTCCCTTTCTCCCACTACCACCCTCCCACACTCCCTTTCTCCACTTTCCCACTCTCCCTTTCTCCCACTACCACCCTCCCAACTATCAATTCCACTATTACTTATGAATTCTAATTAAAACTATTACTTAAATAAATGATATTACTTGAAAACACTCATAGGATTTAAGGTTTAGGATTTCGTGGTTTGGGTTTAGGATTTGGGGTTTGGTGAGTTAGGGTTTAGGGTTTAGGGTTCAAGGTTTGAGGGTTAGGGTTTGGGGGTTAGGGTTTAGAGTTTGGTGGTTTAGGGTTTAGGGGTTAGGGTTTAGGATTTAGGGTTTAGGGTTTAGGGTTTGGGGGTTAGGGTTTAGGGTTTAGGGTTTGGGGGTAGGGTTTAGGGTTTGGGAGTTAGAGTTTAAGGTTTAGGGTTTAGGGTTTGGGGTTTAGGGTTTAGGGTTTGGGGTTTAGGGTTTGGGAGTTAGGGTTTAGGGTTTAGGAGTTAGGGTTCAGGGTTTAGGGTTCGGGGTTTAGGGTTCAAGGTTTAGGGTTTAGGGTTTAGGGTTTGGGATTTAGGGTTTGGGAGTTAGGATTTAGGCTTTAGGGTTTGGGATTTAGGGTTTAGGGTTTAGGGTTTGGGAGTTAGGGTTTAGGATTTAGGGTTTAGGAGTTAGGGTTTAGGGTTTGGGGGTTAGGGTTTGGGGGTTAGGGTTAAGGTTTAGGGTTTAGGATCTAGGGTTTAGGAGTTAGGGTTTAGAGTTTAGGGTTTGGGGGTTAGGGTTAAGGGTTTAGGGTTTAGGGTTTCGGGTTTCGGGTTTGGGAGTTAGGGTTTAGGGTTTGGGGTTTGGGAGTTAGGGTTTAGGGTTTAGGGGTTTCGGGGTTAGGGTTTAGGGTTTAGGGTTGTAGTAAAAGAAAGATTGAGACCATACTTACTTCTCATAGTATGGCATAAAGAGAAGTAGTATGCCATCCAAGTCTAAAGGTTGTAGAATTGAACAAACATCATCTACTGTCTTCTTGGTATCACTAAGTATAGCTGAAAGAAGAGAATCGAGCATACAGACGCGATTCTGTACTGATCTAGGAAAATGAGATATAACCGTACTGCAGCAATAAATAAACAAATGTTAGAAGCAGATTGAATCAAATGATTGAAGTATCAAGTCAAGAGATGTTCATATCAAACCTGAGGATGGCCATCATGACTTTGTCATTAGCCTCTTTCAAAGGGTCGGAGAGGATTGTAACTTCCTCGCTACCAAAAGTCAAAACACGAGGTTGCTTGCTAATGATGACCTTAACCTCAGAAGAGCTTCCCATTTCTTCCAATACAGCGGTTACATCAGGACAACTTATGGGCGTAGCAACCAATGTTTCCTCTGGATGCTCCACCACGTTATCAATAAATGCCTTAATGATAGATGACATAAATGCATATAGATGCAAGTCTGTATATGTGGACAATGAGGTTTCACCGCCTCTCAAATCAAAAATTTGAGCAAGGAGCAAGAAGCAGTTATATCCAACTCTCCACCCACAACTGTGGTCATCATTCTGCTTCGCTGCAGGGCATGTTACATACTCTATTTGATCTTCCAAGTCACCCTCCATTTGCATAAGTGCATCTATAGCACTTACCAACTTTCGAGCAGATCTACACATCAAAATAGAAAACATAAATGAATGTGCGCATTGCATAGGATGCATCTCATTGACATAATTATGACACAAGTAGGTTGTACTTACTCTGACACACTGCCATGGATAGATGCTATTGAATTGACAAAGAAGCATTGCTTGGCTAAGATGTCCACAATTACCAAGCTCCAATGCAAGCTGCATTATCAATTTAAGAATAATTATTATTTGATATAATCCTCCACAATGTAAGAGATAAGCTAGGTAGGGATTGATACTCACTCCTCGTGATATGCGGTAAAGATAACTCGTGCCGCAGTCAAATCAATAGGTTGCAACCACTTAAAAACGTCATCTATGGTCTTCTGCTTATTGCTAAGTACACTAGAAACAAGAGGATCGACCATATATGCACATCTTTGTATATATAGCGGAAGCTGTTGTAAAACCATACTGCAATAAAAAGAAAAGAATATTAGTTCATTTGATCCAATGGAAATACAAAAGCATAAAAGTCAGTAAAAAGTTTGTGTCAAACCTGAGGATGGCTATTATAACCTTGTCATTGACCTCTTTCTTGAAGTTTATGAGGATTGAAATGTCCTCTTCATCGAATATAAAAGTAAGAGGTTGTTCTCGAACTTGAAACCTAACTTGAAATGACTTCTCCATTTGCTGCAATGTATGATTATTTTCTAGAGTCATCCGATGGATAGCCAGAGCAGCTTTGCTTTCTTGAGATGAGCTTTCATGATTCTCTGCTCCAACTATGTCCTCCTCATCCTCCTCCTCTCCCTTCTCCTATAAAAGGATAAAATAATTATGAGATTCAAAATTTTAAAATTAATTATAAATTTAAAAAGACCTTTAAATGAATAAAGAAAATTAAACATAAGTCTTCATACCTCTACATATCTTCGTGGTCTTTTTATGTAACCTTCAGAGGCAAGGTCAGTGTCATATCCATCTTCTTCTGCTTCCTTGCTATCGCTGGTGTCCTCACTATTATATCCAGAGCTTTGATCATTTTCATATCATCTTTCTTGCTCTCATCATACATGATCTGCTCTATGTCATCCTCTTCATGTGAGATCGGACCTTTCTTATCAAACTTTATTGTGAGAGAAGCCACGGTATCAAGGTATTCCAAGCAAGCAGGGCTCTCAATAATATTTACATTGTGTCCTTTTCTGATAAGAGCTTCGAACAGATGTCCCATTCGGCACAATGTGACTTCCCATCCAGACGGTAGCAAAAATTCCATCATACTAATTAAAAGATCAGCACTTTTTGCTGGCCTTTCATAGTGATTTGCGTTGCGATGGAGGGGACTTGGAGCTTCATGCTCTTCCAGCAGTAGTTGCAATCTCTTTGCATTCCCTCTTATATTGTTTTGTAAGGAGTGATCATTATAAGGGCTCTTCATGCACAAGAAAAAGGTTTCTAGACTCTGTATCTTGAGACCGCATTCTCTCTTGTCCCTTTTTCTTGAGTATATCCCATTGTAAATCTTGAGCTCATTGCCATATTGTTTTTCTAGGGTAGCAGACATTTGTTCCTTGTCATCTTTATCAGCAAATATGACTATATTACATTGTCCCACTCTACCAATGGTGGTATGTAATATTCTGTCAAGGAGTGGACGGATGTCATCCGACTGATATTTCATAGACAAAGAAAAGCTGAGGTCTCTCCCAAGCAGTGTCGTCGGACAAAAAATCACTCAATGAAACTCCCTTGCACTCAACACTCTTTCCAGACTCTGAAATGATTTCATGTATGAAATAAAAGCCCTTGTTCAAAGTCTTTTCTTTTCTGAGAGTGTGGTTATTGATGACTTTTTGTGCATATGCATACACATTTTCCGGAATGTCACTTCTCATAGAGGGAGTAATTTCAGATCCATCATCTTCTACCTTCACCCATTTATGCGCCCAAGCCTTCTGTTTAGCTGACGGTAAAGCTGATGCCATCTGCCTCACAATGTTATGATCAATTTTACATTGGCTGATTGGAATATTTTTTTCTCCCAATAAATATTCAATTGCACTCTTTACTGCATCACGCTTGACCTGTTGGATGATGTTATCTTCCATGCAATGATCTTTATCCTTTTTGCCAAAAAACCATTCTTTTGACATTAATTTCTCTGCAGCAAGACTTGCGTATTTATCTGGTAGGTATCTTAAAGGCCTCCACATCCGAGCTGTCATCTCTTTTTTCTCAATCTTCTTTGCCTTCTCTTTAATCAATGATGGAGCCTCATATGTAACATCTTCTTTCTCACATGCAAGACACACGTCTTTGATCTGATGAAAAACTTCATCACTACGGAAAAGTATGCTTGTGTAGTCTTGATACCTATCCCTTACTGTCTTGAAGCTTGTAATCACCTCAGCTCTTTCCTGCTTTCCCCTTGGTACAATGGCACTCAAGCATGTGTAGAAGTCAACAAGATTATCCGCTTCCACTTTAGTTGCAGTTCTTTTTGAGAGTGGTCAAAGGAGAATTAAAAGTTTTCCATATGGTCCTAGCTTTGAGCAACATCTCTGAAGTGGAGGTGATTTTTCGTAGTGCATAAATGTCATGATTAAGTCTTTCCGACTCAATCAAATATTTCTTCTCGTTCTTGAAGATACAGATGCATGCAGAATAGTAGTGAAATTGAGGCACACTCGCGAAAGTTTGATAAGTAATTTCTCCTTTCTTGTATGCATCTCTAGAGCGCTCATTACAAGCCTCGGGGGGGTCACTCATCATATGTAACCCTATCACGTGAGTTCAACAGAAGGATTTTTTTTATTTCTAAAATTTACAGAAATAAATATACATAAGGGACTATTTAAAATAGTTTTGGAAAAAATTTACAGATTTGTATAGAAAAGGGGTACATTTTATTAATGAAATTTTTTACAGATAAGGGACTTTAAATATAGGCCTTGAACGCACGTGATATAGAGGGTTTATACATAGTGACCCCCCGAGTTACAAGCATAGGCATAGTGCTGACCATCTATTGCCTCAAATGTACAATGAGCTAAGAAATTTCTCTTGGCATCCCTTATATGTCGTTCTGGATCATTCACTGAACTCTGTCCTTCTTGAAGTGAGGGAACTTATTTTCCGAGGAACTTAGTGAATTGCATCTCAAAATCTATAGGCTGAGAGAAATTGATGGATTGACTATAATCTCCCATGACTGGGCCAAAATGTTCTTA
>NC_141606.1:56145824-56263324 GCF_047967505.1 Dipteris shenzhenensis | reverse complement strand
TAATTGGAGTCAGTCCATTCGTTCACATTCGGTTTCACATTCACAACAACCCTACCATTCAAGCAACGATTAAGGTTTTTAAACTTTCAAGATGATTGAAAGTTGTATCAGTGGACATGACAGATTACAGTTGAATCAATTAAGGGACTAGACATAGCAGATTATATTTGTACCAGTTGTGGGAGTTGACAGAGCATTTTACACGTATATCAGTTGCGGGAGTTGACAGAGCATTTTGCACTTATATCTGACAGACTTCAAATTTGTATTCAGAGATCATTGTAAATCCTTTTTTTTTTTCACATTTATGCTCTAAGCCTTGTAAAGGCTTTTAGGCTATTCCCAAAGCATGAAATTGACACTTATATGATTTGGAATAATAAAAACTTGAGGTGTATTAATGGGACTCATTGTACTTTTGATTTTTCAAAGTAATTGTAGTTTGTCAAAGTACCTAAAATTTGTGTTGTGCTTGAATATAGGATGGATCTTGAGGCTACAGCATTTGTCAATGGTATGACACTGAAATACAATGGAAGAATTTATGCCCCAAAGGACTTCACAAACTGGACCATTGTTGACACAACAAAGAAAGCATGGTTCTTGGTCTTAAGTAAAGGAAATCTCATTCTAGTGATGACAAAGAGAGAGTTGGAGAAAGATGAGTGGGCATCAAATGTATCTTTCTCAAAGAGCAATTTGATTCAAGGGGGCACCTTACTAGGAATAAAAATTGAAAAAGATAGCAGTACAATGATGATTTACACAAAGTCAAGAATGAGCAACAGATCGTTTCTTCTTTCTAAGAAAGATGCAATGCACTTTGTGATTCCGCCGCCAAAAGCACCTAGATTTCTTGAATTGGTTCCTGCATTGGAGATCCTCCAACATGTGTGGGAGGAATTTCCCATTGAGGAAGCAAGAAAAATGCAGTCAAAGATTATCCTTGAATACTTTCAGGGTGTCAATAAACAAGGTTCAACTTCATTGGAGGGACCTAAGGTGCAAGAATCCACACATGAGAAAGGAAGTGATGAGACACGTCATGTAGACCTGGTTCATGGTAATACAAATGAGAGAGGAACTGAAGTGGATGAGACAGAACACATTGTAGCAATGGATGAGGGTCTTGTACACGTGGATGCTTACAAGGGATCTACATCTGAGACAGGAATTGAATTGGTGGAGACAGGACATGCACATGCATCTCAGATAGAAATTGAATTGAGTGAGACACGACATGCATCAGATAAGACAGGACATGCACACACATCTCTTGTTCATAGTATTACTCACTTAGATGGTGTAACTCATGAAGTTGATGGAATAACAGAACAAGTGAAGCCCTTAAGTATACCTGAAGTTGAGGCAATAGAAGAAGAAGTAGGGCGATCTAAAGCGGTTCACATAGAGCCCCTAAAAAATAAACCTCGACGTCAAATGCAAAAGGCAAGTACTTCACGAGCTACACTTCCAAGTCCTATAACTCGAAAAAGAGGTCGTTCATATACAAAGAAAGGGCAAAGAAGAGAAGAGGAAGAACACGAAGAGGATGCGGAGGGTCTTGAAATGGAGTCAGATCTAGAAGCAGAAATGTTATCAATGAAGAACCTAAATCTTCGCTTGAATGAGGCTGTGACAGATGAGGATTCAGGATATATATGGGGCCAGAAGACTCAAGTTATACATGCTTCAACGGTGGTCAAAGAAAGTGTCTTCACCAACAGCAGGACCTTAGATACAGTCTATGCTGAAAAGATTTTTCAGGCTTTGATTGATGGAAAAAAACCAGTTGTTTCTAATTTGGTACTCCGTCCAAGAACATTTTGGCCAGTCATGGGAGATTATAGTCAATCCATCAATTTCTCTCAGCCTATAGATTTTGAGATGCAATTCACTAAGTTCCTCGAAAAACAAGTTCCCTCACTTCAAGAAGGACAGAGTTCAGTGAATGATCCAGAACGACATATAAGGGATGCCAAGAGAAATTTCTTAGCTCATTGTACATTTGAGGCAATATATGGTCAGCACTATGCCTATGCTTGTAATGAGCGCTTTAGAGATGCATACAAGAAAGGAGAAATTACTTATCAAACCTTCGCGAGTGTGCCTCAATTTCACTACTATTCTGCATGCATTTGTATCTTCAAGAACGAGAAAAAATATTTGATTGAGTCAGAAAGACTTAATCATGACATTTATGCACTACGAAAAATCACCTCCACTTCAGAGATGTTGCTCAAAGCTAGGACCATATGGAAAACTTTTCATTCTCCTTTGACCACTCTCAAAAGAACTGCAACTAAAGTGGAAGCGGATAATCTTGTTGACTTCTACACATGCTTGAGTGCCATTGTACCAAGGGGAAAGCAGGAAAGAGCAGACGTGATTACAAGCTTTAAGACAGTAAGGGATAGGTATCAAGACTACACAAGCATACTTTTCCGTAGTGATGAAGTTTTTCATCAGATCAAAGACGTGTGTCTTGCATGTGAGAAAGGAGATGTCACATATGAGGCTCCATCATTGATTAAAGAGAAGACAAAGAAGATTGAGAAAAAAGAGATGACATCTCGAATGTGGAGGCCTTTAAGAAACTTACCAGACAAATACGCAAGTCTTGCTGCAGAGAAATTAATGTCCAAAGAATGGTTTTTTGGCAAAAAGGATAAAGATCATTGCATGGAAGATTGCATCATCCAACAGGTCAAGCGTGATGCAGTAAAGAGTGCAATTGAATATTTATTGGCAGAAAAAAATATTCCAATTAGCCAATGTAAAATTGATCATAGCATTGTGAGGCAGATGGCATCAGCTTTACCGTCAGCTAAACAGAAGGCTTGGGCGCATAAATGGGTGAAGGTAGAAGATGATGGATCTAAAATTACTCCTTCTATGACAAGTGACATTCCGGAAAATGTGTATGCATATGCACAAAAAGTCATCAATAAGCACACTCTCAGAAAAGAAAAAACTTTGAACAAGGGCTTTTTTTTCATACATGAAATCATTTCAGAGTCTGGAAAGAGTGTTGAGTGCAAGGGAGTTTCATTGAATGATTTTTTGTCCGACGACACTGCTTGGGAGAGACCTCAGCTTTTCTTTGTCTATGAAATATCACCTGATGACATTCGTCAACTCCTTGACAGAATATTACATACCACCATTGGTAGAGTGGGACAATGTAACATAGTCATATTTGCTGATAAAGATGACAAGGAACAAATGTCTGCTACCCTAGAAAAACAATATGGCAATGAGCTTAAGATTTACAATGGTATATACTCAAGAAAAAAGGACAAGAGAGAATGCGGTCTCAAGATACAGAGTCTTGAAACCTTTTTCTTGTGCATGAAGAGCCCTTACAATGATCACTCCTTACAAAACAATATAAGAGGGAATGCAAAGAGATTGCAACTACTGCTGGAAGAGCATGAAGCTCCAAGTCCCCTCCATCGCAATGCAAATCACTATGAAAGGCCAACAAAAAGTGCTGATCTTTTAATTAGTATGATGGAATTTTTGCTCCCGTCCGGATGGGAAGTCACATTGTGTCGAATGGGACATTTGTTTGAAGCTCTTATCAGAAAAGGACACCATGTAAATATTATTGAGAGCCCTGCTTGCTTGGAATACCTTGATACCGTGGCTTCTCTCACAATAAAGTATGATAAGAAAGGTCCGCTCACATGAAGAGGATGCTGACATAGAGATGGTCATGTATGATGAGAGCAAGAAAGATGATGAAAATGATGAAAGCTCTGGATATGATAGTGAGGACAGCAGCGATAGTAAGGAAGCAGAAGAAGATGGATATGACACTGACCTTGCCTCTGAAGGTTACATAAAAAGACCACGAAGATATGTAGAGGTATGAAAACTCTTGTTTGATTTTCTTTATTCATTTAAAGGTCTTTTTTAATTTATAATTAATTTAAAATTTTGAATCTCATAATTATTTTATCCTTTTATAGGAGAAGGGAAAGGAGGAGGATGAGGAGGACATAGCTAGAGTAGAGAATATAGAAAGCTCATCTCAAGAAAGCAAAGCTGCTCTGGCTATCCATCGGATGACTCTAGAAAATAATCATACCTTGCAGCAAATGGAGAAGTCATTTCAAGTTAGGTTTCAAGTTCGAGAACAACCTCTTACTTTTCTATTCGATGAAGAGGACATTTCAATCCTTATAAACTTCAAGAAAGAGGTTAATGACAAGGTCATAATAGCCATCCTCAGGTTTGACACAAACTTTTTATTAACTTTATGCTTTTGTATTACCATTGGATCAAATGAACTAATATTCCTTTCTTTTTATTGTAGTATGGTTTTAGAATAGCTTCCCCTATATATACAGAGATGTGCATATATGGTCGATCCTCTTGTTTCTAGTGTACTTAGCAATAAGCAGAAGACCATAGATGATGTTTTTAAGTGGTTGCAACCTATTGATTTGACAGCGGCACGAGTTATCTTTACTGCATATCACGAGGAGTGAGTATCAATCCCTAGCTAGCTTATCTCTTACATTGTGGAGGATTATATCAAATAATAATTATTCTTAATTGATAATGCAGCTTGCATTGGAGCTTGGTAATTGTGGACATCTTAGCCAAGCAATGTTTCTTTGTCAATTCAATAGCATCTATCCATGGCAGTGTGTCAGAGTAAGTATAACCTACTTGTGTCATAATTATGTCAATGAGATGCATCCTATGCAATGCGCACATTCATTTATGTTTTCTATTTTGATGTGTAGATCGGCTCGAAAGTTGGTAGGTGCTATAGATGCACTTATGCAAATGGAAGGTGACTTAGAAGATCAAATAGAGTATGTAACATGCCCTACAGCGAAGCAGAATGATGACCACAGTTGTGGGTGGAGAGTCGGATATAACTGCTTTTTGCTCCTTGCTCAAATTTTTAATTTGAGCGGCGGTGAAACCTCATTGTCGACATATACAAACTTGCATCTATATGCATTTATGTCATCTATCATTGAGGCATTTATTGATAACGTGGTGGAGCATCCAGAGGAAACATTGGTTGCTACGCCCATAAGTTGTCCTAATGTAACCGCTGTATTGGACGAAATGAGGAGCTCTTTTGAGGTTAGGGTTATCATTTGCAAGCAATCTCGTGTTTTGACTTTTGGTAGCGAGGAAGTTACAATCCTCTCCAACCCTTTGAAAGAGGCTAATGACAAAGTCATGATGGCCATCCTCAGGTTTGATATGAACATCTCTTGGCTTGATACTTCAATCATTTGATTCAATCTGCTTCTAACATTTGTTTATTTATTGCTGTAGTACGGTTATATCTCACTTTCCTATATCAATACAGAATCGCGTCTGTATGCTCGATTCTCTTCTTTCAGCTGTACTTAGTGATACCAAGAAGACAGTAGATGATGTTTGTTCAATGCTACAACCTTTAGACTTGGATGGCATGCTAGTTGTCTTTATGCCATATTATGAGAAGTAAGTATCGTCTCAATCTTTCTTTTACTCTCTTATTTGTAATATTGTGTCAATTAATACTTGATATTGTGATAAATCTTATCGCTCTTTATTGGTGATGTAGTTCACATTGGAGCCTGATAGTATGGGATCTTGATGACAACCATTGTTGGTTTGTCAACTCATTTACAGGCTTTCACGGGGTGTTCAAGTAAGTGTTCTTTTATCATATCATTATGAACATGCATCTTACTATTTACTACACAAATTCGCTTTGTCATATGTCATGATGGACAGGTCTGCAAACAAGTTAGTTTCTGCGATTATGAAAATCAGGGAGCATCAAGACCAACCAAATTTCCAGACACGCCTCACAGTGGAGCAGAAAGACAAGTTTAGTAGTGGGTGGAGAATTGCCTACAACTTCATGTTGTTCCTCAATGAAATTTTTGAACATGTCTCAATAGAAGCATATACAAAGCTCGAGCTACAAGATTTTATGGCTAAGACTGTTCACTACCTAACTGCTACCATTGGGAAACAACATGATGGACTCAATGAAGAACCTGAGGGAGCCAAAGAAAAACAAGAGACAATTCAGTCTCCTTCTGTATCGCAGCCTCAAGTAGAAGCATTGCAGTCTCCACTTGAATTAGAGACTCAATGCATTCTTCCTACACAAGAAGTAGAGACTCAATGTGCATCTACAACATCACATCTTGCAAAGGAGGAAGAGATTAATTCTATCCCGATTGCACCAGAATTAGAATCTCAATGTACACCATCCACACAAGAAGTAGAGACTCAATGTACTCTTAGAGAATCACAGCCTCAAGAGGACTCATCAGACTCTATTCAGTTGTAAAACATGTAGAAAGAAACATGAGTCCTTGGAGATTTTTATCTTGTTTGTATTGATTAATGATAGTGTTTTTTAAACTTATGTTAAATGTTACAATACATTAGGATATTTTATTATATTTATTCAATTTGTATTATTATTGTATTAGCAATTCTAAAAAAATAAATTGTATTAGCAATTCTAATATGATCTACTGAGCCCTACCACACTTGTTGCAGAGAATACAAAACTATTACAAGCCATAGAGGCCAAGATCATCATTAGTATCTCTTATCTTCTCAACAATCCAATCTTCCATGGACTCCACTTCCGTATCGCCAACATAATTACAATGAAGGAAGAAATTCAAACATCCAATCTTCCACGGACTCAACTTACGTATCGTCAACATAATTACAATGAAGGAAGAAATTCAAACAGTCACTGGACAGGCCACAGAGGCTGAGATCACACTACAAGATCTCATCATTAACATAATTACAATGAAGGAAGAAATTCAAACATCCAATCTTCCACGGACTCAACTTCCGTATCGTCAACATAATTACAATGAAGGAAGAAATTCAAACAGTCACTGGACAGGCCACAGAGGCCGAGATCACACTAGAAGATCTCATCATTAGTATCTCTTATCTTCTCAACAATCCAATCTTCCATGGACTCCACTTCCGTATCGTCAACATAATTACAATGAAGGAAGAAATTCAAACAGCCACAGATTGTTTCTTTATAATCTCTTTGGGAAGCCTTTATTATTCTTTCAGCATCCCGATCAAATCGGCCATACTGAGTGCTTCGATAACATAGGTTGCTTAAGAAGTCCAAGAGATCTTGTCGTGCTTTTATAATACATTGTAAAAGTCTTTCACTCTTTGCTATCTTATGAGTCTCCTCCCTCTCTATCCGCCTCTGTGCGTCGAATTCCTCTCTCTCCATTTGTGTGAGTGGAGAGCCTTGTCGAATTCTTGCATCTCTCCTTGCTCCTTGGTCAGCAACCCATTGTTTGAGACTGTCGATTCCAGACTCCACGTCTCCAACGATGCCAAGGACATCCATGGTGGGTGGAGAGATGATAAATTAAGAGTGATAAACGAAGAATGTGCTTGTAGAAGGACTAGGATGGACAAAAGAAGGGAGTCTAATTATATTATTCTTGTCTTCAATCACTTTATTTTATAGATTTAAACCAATTAAAAATCTATCATCTCATGTGTCTTTCACATTTATGGTCTTTTATTTTTTACTTCACTTAAATTGGTTTTACTTTTTTGAAAGTCTAATTTATTATATACAATAAATATCTTATGATGAGAATCTAATAATTATATCATTCTTATGTTCCATCACTTTATTTTATAGATTTCAATGTACTCAAAATCTATCATCTCACATGTCGCGCATTACGGTCTTGCATCAGCAAGTCTAACTTATATTATATTAAAAGAATATCTCATGATGAGATTCTAATTATTGGTTTTACTTTTTTGAAAGTCTAATTTATTATATACAATTTATTACTAATAAATTGGTTTTACTTTTTTGAAAGTCTAATTTATTATGTACAATAAATATCTTATGATGAGAATCTAATAATTATATCATTCTTATGTTCCATCACTTTATTTTATAGATTTCAATGTACTCAAAATCTATGATCTCACATGTCTCTCATTACGGTCTTGCATCAGCAAGTCTAACTTATATTATATTAAAAGAATATCTCATGATGAGATTCTAATAATTATATTATTCTTGTGTTCCATCATTTTATTTTATAGATTTCAATGTACTATCACTGTCTTACATGTCTCAAATGTCTCCCATTACGGTCTTGCATCCGCAGCAAACACTTCTTCCACTTTGCTCTTCTTACCTTACTCCTCTCCTCAAGCTTGCTCCTTCCATCTTGCCTGGAGCCTTACCTCCTCTTCTCAAGCATACTCCTTTCATCTTGCCTTACCTCCTCTAGTTACCTTCCTCACCTCGTTCGTCTTCTATATCTTTCCTCACTCTCGTTACCTTCCTCACCTCGTTCGTCTTCTATATCGTAGTGTCAAAGGTTGACAACGAAGTGTAAACCACCATGGTGGGAGATTGAAGGAATGAAGGCAAAGTGCAAGAGAGCACAAAGAGAACAAAGAGAAAAATTGTGATGAACAAGGTTGTGAATGACCAAGAGAATGAGTGACATCAAGGAAAAAGGGGCATGCAAGAGCAAGGAGCCATTTGCATGCATGTTGGGTGATAATGGCCTTTTTTGGGATGTGGCATGAGCTATAGTTAAGTTGGAGCGTGTCCTATCACTTGATGACTCAACATCTAGCCAAATTAAATCCACATATGCGGTCATTACTACTGGCTCATCTTTCAGTTTCTCGAGGATGGGATATGGCATATAACCAAAGTAAGGCCTCACGCAGTAGCCATTAACTAGATTTTTGAAAACGGTACGAAAGGATTGGTGAAAGATGTGCTCAATGTTCTAAAGCTCAGCAAGAACCTTTTTTCAGTAGGTCAAATGACGGAACACAACTACCGTGTCCCTTTTGTGAAAGCTAAAGGAGTTTCCTACTACGGTCAAGTGTGATGCGCATACTAAGAATATGACCTGATGGTCCCAAATCCTTATGTCAAAGGCGTCATGCAACTTGGCCTTCAATGCATCAAGCTCATAAGTGTTCTTGCTAGCCAATAACATATCATCCACATAAAGTGCCAGGAGTATCAGGCTATAATCCTTAGCCCTTTTAGTGTAGAGGCAATGATCAATCTCACTTCTTCTGAAACTCTGGGACCGAATGAAAGCATCAAACTTGTGATAGCATTCTCTAGGCGCTTGCTTAAGGCCATAGAGACTCTTTTTCAACTTGCAAACCAAATGCTCTTTGCCCTTGTCTTCAAAGCCTTTCGCTTGTACCGCGTGTAAATTTCCTCATGCAAATCCCCATGCAAGAAAGCTATCTTGGCATCCATCTACATAAGCTCCATATCCTCTATTGCCACAAGTCCAAGTACACATCTAAGTGTGGTCATCTTCACAATTGGAGAGAATATCTCATCAAAGTCCACACCCTTCTCTTGCTTGAACCCTTTAGCAACCAAACGGGCCTTGTACTTAGGCACATCATCACCTGTGACCTTCATCTTGTAGATCCATTTACATGGCAATGCTTTCTTTCCATGTGGCAAAGAAACCAAGTCCCTAGTCATGAGAGATATATTCTCCACCATTATCAGTCCATAGGCATTTAAGTGTTCTACCTAACTGATTTTCAGCCAAAGCCAACCATTTTTGAAATATGTGGAACACATTGCTTTTTCGAGCTATAGCATAAGCCCACACTTTCCTAGTTGCATCATCAATGAATGTCACATAGTATTCAGCCCCACCTAATGACCGTGTAGGCAAGGGACCACATACGTCTAAATGCACTAGATCAAGCTTTTCAAGCTCTTTCTTTCCCCTTCTTTTATGGGCTGATTTAGTCTACTTTCCATAGAGATAGTGCTCATAAAATTCAAAGTCAGAAAAACTCAAATGCGGTACATAACCCAAATGGCATAAGAGTTTCATTCCATTCTGGCTCATGTGCCCCAACCTGCAATGCCACAAAGAAGTACTTGGCTGCTCAGTTATTGCAAAAACATGATCGCACACCCCTAATACATGTAAGGGATACAAAGTCCCACACTTTGTGTGTATTCCCCCATTGTGTATGTGAGAAAGCTGCAAGTGAGACTCCTTACTTCTCTCCCACTCTCTTCACATGGTATCAGAGCTCAGTTCGTGGTAAGGAGCTCAAGAAAGCAAACCAAGTTCACGGTGTCTTGGTAAGAGGATCAGTGTTGCTTTCCTTTTTCGAGTTTGGGATGCCCTTCGTGGTGTGGCGAGAGGGTAGTATATGCTGCGAGACAGGGAAAAGCCTTGGGTGACATGAGGCAGAAGTTGTGTTTTTTGCAGTGACAGAATACTTTTGCAGTGTCCTGTAATGGCGTCTGATGCTCTTTCATAGATTGTCACTGAAAAGCTTGACAAGAACAACTTCCCAGTATGGAAGTTTAGAATGACAAATTTCCTTAAGGGAAAAGGATATTGGGAGTTCATTACTGGAGCTAAGAACAAGAACCAGTTATTCCTAATGTTCCCAATCAACAAGAGTTGCAGGCATTTAAAGGCTGGCATGAGAGAATCAGGTAAGTTATGTACTAGCTGTCTATCAGTATTTCACATTCTATGATTGTGCATATTTAGAATGCAAGCACGCCAAAGAGGTCGGGGTGGATGGCAAAGAAGCCAAAATGCATACAGCAATGTTGAATGCTACTACTGTGGTAAAATGGATCATATGGCTAAAGATTGCTACAAAAGCAGAATGACATCATGAATGGAAAATTGCAGCAAGGCAATTATGCATCCTCTAGCAGACAGGGTGATGACAAAAATGAGCATCTGTTTATGATGCAGCACATGACCAATTCTGTGACAAATGCAAAAGAAAGCAATGATGTGTGGTATGTTGACTCAGGTGCATCAAACCACATGACAAGTCATGCAGAATGGATGCAGGATGCAAGGAAAATGGAAAGACTAGGATTTGTGGATACTGGTGATGATACTGCACATCCTATTGTGCAGATTGGTAAAATTCCTTTGTCTATGCAGGATGGGAAAAAGAAATACCTGACTGATGTATTTCATGTCTCAAATATCACCAAGAACCTGGTTTCTATTGGTCAAATGGTTGAGCAGGGCTTGCAGGCCAGATTTAATCCTCATGGATGCTTTGTCGAGGATATGAAAAATAAAGGTCACTTGATAGCAAAAGGGAAGAAGAAGGGCAGGATGTTTACGTTGGATGCGGACATGCCTGAATTGAGTGCATCAATGTTTGCAAATGGGACCGGTGTAGTTGCAGATATTGATATCTGGCATATACGCATTGGTCATGTTAATGTATAGCGACTTAAATTAATGCAGGCCCAAAATATTATTGCAAGATTGCCTAAGTTCAAGGTTGTAGAAATGCATAAGGTATGTGAAGCCTGTCAATTTGGAAAACAGGCAAGGAAACCATTTCCTAGACATGTTCAAGAGAGTAAGAGGCCATTGGAATTAATCCACTCTGATGTGTGGACTACTAAAGCTGCATCTATTGGAGGCTGTCATTATTTTGTTACTTTTATTGATGACTACAGCAGAAAAGTTTGGGTGTATTTTATGAAAAAGAAAAGTGAAGTGTTTGGGCATTTCAAAGCTTTTAAAGCTATGGTTGAGAAAGAAACGGGCCTGCAAATAAAATGCCTAAGGTCAGATGGAGGGGGAGAGTACCTCTCAAATGAGTTTGCAAGGTTCCTGCAGGAGCATGGCATAAAGCAGCAATATTCATGCAGTCATACCCCACAGCAAAATGGACTTGCAGAAAGGCAAAACAGGCATATTGGAGAGGTATCTCGTGCCATGCTCAATGAAAAAGACCTGCCAGATTATTATTGGGCTGAAGTAGTTGCTACAGTAGTCTACATAATGAATAGGACTCCCACTGCAGTAATACATGGCATGACGCTAGAGGAGAGGTATACTGGTAGGAAACCAGATATTTCTCATTTGAAAGTTTTTGGTTGCATTGCCTATGTTCATGTGCCAGATGAGTTCAGATCCAAGTTGGAGCCAAAAGCTGAGAAGTGCATCTTTATTGGTTATTCTCTGCAACAAAAAGGGTATAGATGCTATAACCCTTCTACTCGTAAGTTTACAATGAGCAGAGATGTTTTTGATGAGATGAGCAACTGGTATAAACTAGTAAATGTGATTGATGATGTAGATGCACAAAATGGTAATGTTGCACAGAATTCACAGCAAGAATCACAAAATATTAGTGGACCTGTAGTGTCCTCTAGCAGTGGTTCATATACTTCGCCATGGACAGGCATATTGAGATCAGGAGAATCTCCTCAAAGCAATGCAGATAGTGGTATGCAAGTATCACGAAAGGGAAAAGAGAAAGTACATCAGCCCATGGTTGATGTGAATGCAGGTCACTCTTATGTGGATGGTGAATTTAGTGGCTCAGAACAGAGCCTTGATGATGAGTTGGGTATTCCTTCTTTTGTTACACCTGGAGTAAGGAAGACAAGGGATATTTTGAGAGCACCTCGTAGTGAGCCTATTTTGCACAGGTCTACCAGAGTTTTAGAGTATCCTGTGGATAGGCTGAAATATGATGGATTTACAGCCATTCACTATGCCTATATGGTCAAAGTGATACATGAACCAGAACCCACTTCTTTTGAGCAAGCCATGGGAAAAGAAAAATGGGGAAAAGCCATGGATGAAGAAATGGATGCCTTGGAAGCAAATGCTACATGGGAATTGGTGCCTTTGCCTAAAGACAAGAATGCAATTGGCTGCAAGTGGGTCTATAAGGTGAAGCACAACGTAGATGGTTCTGTGAGTAGATACAAGGCAAGATTAGTTGTCAAGGGTATGCACAGACATATGGCATTGATTATGAAGAAACCTTCAGTCCGGTTGCAAGGATGGCAACTGTAAGAGCAGTCATTGCTATGGCTACATCAAAGGGATGGTCTTTACATCAGATGGATGTAAAGAATGCCTTCTTGCATGGTGATTTGCAAGAAGAGGTCTATATGGAGCAGCCACCAAGCTATGTGCATGCTGTTCATCCTGAGTTTGTTTGCAGGTTGAAGAAAGCCTTGTATGGCTTGAAGCAAGCACCCAGAGCATGGTCTGACAAGATAGGACAGTATCTTGTCACTACTGGCTTTCAGATTTCCACGGCAGATTTCTCACTTTATGTGAGAAAAACAGAGAAAGGTATTATGATGCTTGTCATTTATGTTGATGATTTGATCATCACAGGTGATAGTGATGAAGATATCCTTCATGTGAAAATGCTATTGAAGCAGAAGTTTGAGATGAAGATTTGGGAGAGCTGCGTTACTTCTTGGGCATTGAGGTGATTAGATCCACAAGTGGGATATGGCTCTTGCAGAGGCAGTATGGATTGGACATGTTATCCAAATATGGGATGATAGGCTATAAGCCTATTTCAGTTCTTTTAGAGCAGAATATGAAGCTAAGCGCAGATGCAGGTGAGCTTCTGGAAGACCCTACTATGTACAGACGCATAGTAGGAAGTTTGATTTATATGACTATTACCATGCCAGATTTGAGCTATGCTATTGGGTTGGTAAGTCAGTTTATGCAGGCTCCAAGGAAACCACATTTGGATGCGGCTAGACGCACACTAAGGTATGTGAAGTCCACATTGCAGTATGGACTATTTTATGAGACTGGGGTTCAGATACAGTTGCATGGATACACTGATGCTGATTGGGTTGATAGTATTTTTAATAGACGATCTACCAGTGGATATGTGTTCTCTTTTGGGAGTGCTATAGTCACTTGGAGCAGCAAGAAACAACCTACAGTTGCCTTGTCGAGCACAAAGGCTGAGTACAGGGGTACAGCAATGGCTGCATGTGAGGTAGCTTGGTTGCATAAGCTACTTTATGATATGCATCAGTCTACAGATGGGCCAATTGTCATTTATTGTGACAACATGAACAGTATACACTTGGCAAATAACCCAGTCTATCATGCTAGAACAAAGCACATTGAGGTGCATTATCAATATGTGCGGGAGAAGGCTCTAGTAGGTTTTATTGATCTGGTTTATGTCATCACAGAGGATCAGGTAGCTGACATATTCATGAAGGCATTGGGTGCAGAGAAGCTGCGCAAGTTCAGAGACATGCTTGGTGTGCAGGAATTGGGATTGAGCTTGAGGGGGAGTGTTGAGATCTTGAGCTCCACTCGTGATATGCTAGGGTGACCACTGTGCATTTATGTCACCGACTTGTTAGCTACAGATGCAGTTGGTACACCGCCCATGAATAATAGCTGGATGATAGCTATCTTTATGTACTCTAGTTAGTGGCTCAGTTAGTATGCCACCTAGGTTAGCTGAGTTTGGTTTGAGACCCACATATAGGGTTCATCTATTCCTTTTGTACTAAGAGAGAGAGTTCTTTTTGGCTTTCACAACTAAGAAGAGGAAAACTGTTTTCAGCCTCCACCTTTGTGTGTATTCCCCCATTGTGTATGTGAGAAAGCTGCAAGTGAGACTCCTTACTTCTCTCCCACTCTCTTCACAATTGGGTCATTGTATTCAGTTCTATTTTGGAGTTCAATGCAATTGTCTCCAAGTGTCCATACTCCCTTGCACTCCTTGTCCAAAATCATGTCCTAAGTGAAAACCGAGCGTGGAGAAGAGATAATGATAAAGCAATAGGAATGATGGGCTGTGCCCTCAGTGAAGATTATTTCCATCACCTAGAAGTCATGAAGGCTGCTGCTGCTAACTAGACGATACTGGAATCACTGTTTGGAGTGAAGATGGGCCATTATAAGGCCAACTTGGAGTAACAAATTTATGACCTACGCATGGGAGACAACGAGGATCTAGCCACCTTTCTTAATTGCATGTAGTTGTTGCTAAAGCAATTGTAAGAGGTTGGTTCGAAGGTGTAAGATGAAGATCAGAAAGCTATTTTATTGAAGAGTCTTCCCTCCAAGTTTTTTGAGACATCACAAATCTTACGACTTGATGATGAAGCCGATTTTATTGATTGCATTGGTTTGCTTATGGCTGAGGAAAAACATGAGAACACATACACCAGACGTACTGCATATGCAATGAAAGATAAAAGAGTTTCAATGAAAGATAAGTGGGCCTGCTACTACTGTGGTAAACTGGGACATATTAAGAGGTTTTGTATCAAGAAGCAAAAGGACAAAGAAATGAAAAGAGAGAAGACTATTGCGTGTTTGGCAAAGGAATCAACATTTGAAGAAACTACAAGAATGGTGAATGATAATCTACCCAATCAAGATTGGGCATTTTGAGCTATGGACGTTTGGAATTGATTCGCTATGATGCCAAATATTGCCAAGCTTTGATGCTTGGAAGAGACTGTGTTTGAGGAGCTACAATGCTGTAGAATATTATGTGTTTTTTTTTTAGTTGTGTTGTATTGGCAACAATCCTGGTAAGGATGCGCCTTTTTTTCTTGTGTTTAATTCTCCCTATTTAAAATCAAGGGAGGGTGTTAGAAGGGTGATCCTCATAGGGTCAATTGATGGATTGGTAATGTTTGGGACGAGCTCAACATGGCGTCATCTGATTGGAGAAGACACTTAGATAGATTTTGATTGGTTGACTAGCATCCTTATCCTCCTGAGTGATCAAATAGTTGCATGGACTCCACTTGGCAATGCTAGGCGATTTTATGGTGCATGGCAGTGCAGTCTCTCTACATAGTTCCTCTGAGATGCATTCAGTCTCTCTCTTTATCGTAATCACATGCCTGAGTGCCATGAGGTCGTAGTTGGTCATAGGCTAGGTGATAGCACAACTGCTAGGGTCGTTAGTAGAGCCGAATACTTTGTTTTGTATTAGCCAACAAACTCAGTACAGTTGAGGTAAAAACTTGATGAATAATCAACGTTCTTCTTGAGTCAGTTTCGTCACCTTTGATTGTGAGTGATACATTCAATTGTTAGAAGCTTTAATCAATGCTTATGTGAAGAGTGGATCTTACAAAATTGAGCTATCTATTAAACTGATAGAGAGAGAGAGAGAGAGCATGTGCTTGCCCAAAAAGTAGAACATTTAAATGTATCTGAGAGATGTAAAAGAGTATGTATTTCCTCTTGGTGTTTACCATAAGTAATTTACATTTGCAGGCATGTAACTAGTACACTTGCTTTATGCTTGTTCTAGAAAATAGAGCCTGTATATGATAAGTAATTTACATCTACAGGCATGTAACTAGTACACTTTTTTCATAGAAAATAGAGCCTCCTTCATGTAAAAACAATGATGTAAATATTTTTATGAACTATGCATTATGAAACTTTCTTTGATATGCATCGAATTAGCTTTTTACTTCTCTTGTTTAAGCCAATGATAAAATAAAGTTATGTAATTTTACATTTTAGAATTTAGATTGTATGGGGTAATTTTGTTGTTGGTGCTTTATTTATGCCTATTGATTTTTATTTATTGTTCATCCAAATCCTCTTGTTCATGCAAGGCAAAGAGAGAGAGAGAGTGTTGCCTCTGTGCCAACATGGACTTAGGTAGAACAGAATGTGTGTGTAGAGTAGCGGCAAAGCTTCGCTTGTACTTGCATAAAGCTAGAAATAATCCCTCTTAGAAATCCAACTTGCATGTTCTACATGCAAGTTTTACATGCAAGTTTCACATGCGAGTTCTACATGCGAGTTCTACATGCAACTCCTACATGCGAGTTCTACATGCAAGTTCCACATGCGAGTTCTACATGCGAGTTCTACATGCAACTCCTACATGCAAGTTCTACATGCAACTCCTATATGCAACTCCTACATGCGAGTTCTACATGCAACTTCTATATGCAAGTTCAACATGTAGAGAGAGAATACCCCATAATGGAATGAAGCTCACACTCTTTGGGGCATTGTGTTGAGTTCTACTTTGCTATTCCAAGCAATTGTCTCAAGTGTCCATGCTTCCTTGCACTCCATATCCAAAAGCATGTCCTAACCTTACAACTCCTCCTCCCCTCTCCTCCAAGCTTGCAAACCATCCTCTCCCTCTCCTCCTCCCTCCTCCTCCTCCCTTCTCCTCCTCCCTCCTCCTCCTCCTCCTCCCTCCTCCTCCTCCCTCCTCTCTCTTCTTTCCCCCATGCTCTTACATGTTCTTCCTCTCCCACTCCTATGCTCCCCCTAAACCTTTAGTTCCTCAACCCTTAACCTCCATGATCTACGAGGGAGACGAGTTCTCCACCATATACTCTACCCTGAACCTTGGATCCTCCTTCTAACCCTGGAACTTCTTCTAAACCTTTGAACCTACTTACCCTGCTCTTCCTATGGAAGCCGTGGTGGGAAAGAGCCAATAGAGAGAGAGAGAGAGAGAGAGAGAGAGAGAGAGAGAGAGAGAGAGAGAGAGAGAGAGAGAGAGAGAGAGAGAGAGAGAGAGAGAGAGAGAGAGATGTGACACCACAAGCATAACAGAGGTTTGCACAACTAAATTTCAATAACATCAAGCGGTGAACTTTGTAACATCAATTTAAAACTGAAAGCTTAGGATTTGGATTTGAACTCCCGAATCAATGCTTGCCCATCTTGATAAGCTACCCACTTGTCTACTTTGCATGATTCCTTTACTTTGAGGAGCTCGCTATTTCTTTGTTTGAGATGGATCAGAGTGAGCTTCTCATATATCTAAATCTTTGTACCATTAAGTTTATCTTTTTGTATGAGGATCCTAACTGTTTGTACCCTTCCTCTTAATTAGACATGTGCTTATAACACACTATTCAAAATATTTGGACTTTCTTTCTTCATTTGGACTATTTTTTTGAATTGGTCACCTTCACTCAATATCACTTTGTAGACTCATAAATTGGGTATTTTGGAACACTATATGTGTAAGTGCCACACTTAAATGGCATACTAAGCCTCAAAATTTGCCAAAGTTGTAAGTTGTGACCTCTACTCATCATCGATACATCATGGGTAATTTTGCCAACAAAATGGATCACACCCATACAAATAGGGCTAATGAAGCAAGATACACAAATCACATAACTACTTTTTTGGAAGGAGCTTAACAAGTCCTTTTTTCCATGACATAGGCATTTGTTGATTTTCCCAGGCTGCATTAACTATTTGCAGCAAAGTGTGCTTAAGGATATCCAAGAAAGTAAGAAAAAATTCCACAATGAGACCATCCCATCCGGGAGATTTCCGTCTGCCACAGGATTTAACATCTGACAATTCTCTTTCAGTGAAAGGAATTTCCAATTCCAAAGCTTGAGCATCAAAAAGGATGGGATGGACATGTTGCAAAAGAAGCTGGCGAGCAAACACAATTTGAGGAGAAAGAATGTCCACATACCCAAAATGAGATGAAAAGTGCTGCACACAAAAAGCAGCAAGCTCTGAGCGAGATGAGGACCAAGAACCTTGAGGCATCCATATCTGACAAAGTTATATTCCTAGTGTGCAACCAACCACTGTGCTAGTGGTAGTTAAGTTAATATCCTAGTAATAATAGAAGCAAACGACCGCACTGGTGGCAGTCTCCAAGATGCAACCATCCAGTGCTATACTAGAACGAATTGCATTGCTACAAAATGTTATCCTTAAACAGATATATTGCCCAAGTAAACTGTGGAGAACATTAATAATTCAATAGATTACATATATTGCTTTGAGCAAGTCTTCTTTTTGAGCTTCGATTGCAAGCTCAGCCCTCCTTGCTCCTTTTTTGAAGGTGACTGGCTCCTCCCTTCAAGGGCTCGGCCCCTCCCTTCATGTCACTTCCTCTTTCCTTACTTTGAGCTCCCTAGTTATAGACTCGGCCCTTCTTGCTCCTTTCTTGAACGGGGTTTGCTCCTCTCTTCAGGCTCCTTTTCTTTGTAGGCAGTTGGCCTTCTTCAATTGAAGCTCCTTGTCTTTTGCAATTTTTGCCAAAATGGTAAATTGAGCTACAGCATCTATTTTCTCGTCATAGATAGCTACAGCAACCAGGAATGCAGGCACATTTGATCTGTCCACCTTTTCATGTTGACCATTTTTGCAATGGCCTCATCTTGCTCTCGTGCTTGCAAGGCCCTCATTTCTACTTCCTCTACCTTGGCTTCTGCACCCTCCATGAGATTTTTCTCAAGTTGTGCTGCCTTTGCTGCATTGGTGGTTTTCTCTTATAGAAAAGTCACCTTTTGAGACATCTTCTCGTATTGCTCAAAAATCCCTTTAAGGGTAGATGTCAGCAGGTGCATTGCAACTCCAGTGAACTAAGATGACAATTTGGATTTGCCATCCATGCAATTCTTCAGGTTGGTTATCACGCTCTTGGAGAAAGAGACATCACGTCCTTTTAGTTGCTCTACTACTACTTGAACCTGCAAGAACTTCATGGTTCCTCTAGTATCAGGAAAGAAGGGCATTGTCTTCTTCAGCACATCTTGAAGGTCTTTTGGTAAGCTAGAAAACTTGACTCCACCATCATTACTAATCTGAGCGCTGAGGTATACATCTAGAATGTCCTATCTCTTCCACTGTTTCTCAAAGAAGTGTGCTTGCAAATTGCCTCCAGGATTGCCTAGTGCATTTTCAATCATGCTTTCAGTGATGGTAATCTTCTGACCTTGACAGACTATTTGTCCCTCCTTCTTTATCTCATGTACTAACCTGATGAAGTTGCTAAGAGCATCCAAATTGGTCTTTTTAACAACAAGTCAAGAGCTCCCAGATGTCATGATTTCAAGATCAAGGGAGGAGAGGCTCTCATACTATGTTGCAGAGGGTGAGGACAGATTGTGTAAGGAGCTCTCTGACTGTGCAGGGGGGGAGGAAAGATCAAGTGAGGAGCTTTCAAACTATGCAAACACGTTTTGGAGCTTGGTGTGTCCAGGGGGATCCATTATGAGAAGGGATAGAAGTTGTAGGAAGAGTGCAAGGGAGAAAGAAACAGTCAAGAGGGATAGAAGATGAAATAATGAAGGAAATGGAATAGTGGAGGCTTAAGTTTGCAGTTTGAGTGCAAGGCAAAAAGAAATGGTCAATCGGATAGAAGGCAAAATAGTAAAGGGAATGGAATAGCGAAGGCTTAAGTTTTTAGTTCGACTACAAGGAACTATCAAGGTGAAAGCCACCAAGATGGTTGGCCTAAATTTTGATTAATTCAAGGTGGCAATACTAACTTGCATGGTAAGGAGTGATTAGAGGTGATTAGGCTTCATGTTTTACGCTTATTGTAATTACTGCCCATGGTGGCTCTCATCAGCTACGTTTGTGGTGGCTAAGATCCACTAGGCTGGCAATTAATTACCAGCCACCACAGTGTATAGTGTAGTTAATTACCAGTTATCAGGTTTGCATGCTCAGTATAGTGCAGTTAATTACCACAATTAATTACCAGCTAATTACCAAGACGGTGGCATTTGCAGATAGTTACCATCACCAGGCTTGCATGATCAGTAGAGTGCAGCTAATTACTAGTCATCGAGCTTGCATGCTCACTAGAGTGTAGTTAATTACCATAGTAAATCACCAGTTAATTACCAAGACTATGGCATTTGCTTCATGATTCCCATACACATCATAATTAATTACCAATGTCGCCATCGGTGGTGAGGTGGCGATGGTGCCTAAGATTCCATTGGGCTTGCATTTAATTACCAACCACCATGGTGGCTTGCAATTAATATGGCTCATGATTATTTGGATGGAACCCTCCTCTGGTTTTGATTAATTAAGGTGGTAGTCGTGATTATTTGGATGGAACACCAGGCCTCCAAGCCTCCAACTAACTAGCATGGTAGCCTCAAACTTTACAATATATAAGATCCACCAGGCTAGCAATTAATTACCAGCCACCGTAGTGGACCGCAATCACTCACCTGCCATTTACCACCACCACCGAGCCATTGGGCTTGCATGCATGATCAGATTGAGTAGAGTGTAGATAATTACTAGTCATCACCAAGCTTGCATGCTCATTAGAGTGCATGGCAATGAGTTATTATAGGTGATTAGGCTTCATGATTTATGTTTGTGGTAGCTACTACCCGGTGGAGGGGGCTCTCATCAGCTACGTCTGTGGTGGCTAAGATCCACCGAGCTCACAGTTAATTACCAGCCACCCAGAGTGTAGTTAATTACTTTGATTAATTAAGGTGGTCGTCATGATTATTTGGATGGAAAATTGGGCCTCCAGCCACCACGGTGGCTTGAACTTTATAATATATAAGTTTTGTGGCATTTGGCATTTGGCATATTGCTACATTGCTCTCCTCCTGACCCTACTCTGCTACTTTGCTCCATGCACCCTCCTCTAGCTCTCTTCCAACCCTATTCTACTTTTCTCCATGCTCCACTGCTCACCCACTCATCTTCACCATGCCTATTGTAACTACTACCACCCCTCAATGCAATGTGATCCCAATGTTATCTGCCTTCTTGGATAAGGTGATTGCGTTGCACTCTGTAGGATTAGAAATGCTCGCTCTTTTGGACACCCTTCAAACCCTCAGTCAATTACCCCACATGTGCGTCACCAACTTGGATGGCGTATGCACCTCTGACCTCTTTATGGATATGATGCATGAATTCCCCCTAGATGTTTATGAAGCACTCATGATTTTTACAAAAGAGTACTCTCATCTTAGTGGGGGGGGCGTAATTTGAGTCCTGGTAGTGTGCATGGTCTTCGACCTCTCCATCATCTCCTCCATTGGCTCCCCAACTACATCATTGTTAAATCATGAATCAAGCATGGCAATTCCCCAAACCTAATGGCATTCAACATAAAATCTACCAATTCTACTACCAGCAAATAAAAATAGACCAAACATGTTGCATAAGCATTATCATATTACTACATATGCTTTCAATATAAGACTTTGATTTCATTACTCACTACAAATAAAGATGTGTCAAATATCAATTCTAATTCTTAGAACTAAACTAACATAAGTAACATATTTAGTTGCCTCCCATGCTCTTGAAACTACCAACATATGAGAACTAGATTCTCACATGAGTACAAACCATATTTCAGAAATAGAGAGATCATACTCATTATGAGAACTAAAAATTAAAAAATCATAATAAATACAAGAACTAAAATAGAGAGAGCATACTAATAATGAGAACTAAAATACAAAAGAATATGAAAAGTAACATAGAGAGAGAGGATAATTAAAAGATAAAGAGAGCATAGACTACAAGATATACACTGCTTTCCAATCAATATTCGATGAAAAATACATTGAAAATATTTTTTTCCTTAGTGTGTGAACACCATTATAATTTTTGCTATGTCTATCCAAAGAGTTGTATCAATATACGTATGGGGTCTCAACAGAACCTAATAGTGTTGGTATACACATCAAGCATCGATGCTATGTTCCCAAAAAAATTGTGGAGTAGATTGGGGCTTGTTTCAACCCCATTCTACTCCACTACATATGAAATCCAAAATCAATTTCAAGTATCATGTGGAGTATATCACAATGTTAGGGTACATTAAAAAAATACTACGTAAGGTCTCACAACATGTATTACAAAAGATTCCTTCAAGAGAGGGTACATTCTTGAATTGTGAATACATGCCAAAAGAGAGCTATAAAATGGAAAAATGGCTTAAAGGTGTCTATGTACAAAATCATAGGTAAAGATAGCTATATCTAAGCTAAATCTACTCATCCTCATGGTCTTCACCCTCCTCAACTACATCTTTGGTCTCATCTCCTCCCTCGCCCTTGCCCTTGCCTACATCCTCATCCTAGCTTACATCTTAAGAATGTGTTTTGTGTAACAATTTAGAAGATATAACTAAATTTTGATTTCATAAATGAAAAGAAAGATGATTGATAACAAGGAGGATCAAAGACTTACATGGCATGCAACTACCATTCAATCGATAGGGACTCCCTTACAATCACATTTAGGGAAGTTTGATGACTAAGAGCGAGCAATGCCAGAAGATTCCCTAGAAGAGAAACAACTTAAATGGTCTACAAGAGAATAGACACCACCACCTAGGTTGACATGTGCTCAAAAAGGAAAATCAATTCAATTTGAAAGCACTAATTATGCTCTAGAGACTCCCTTGCAATCACATTTAGGGAAGTTTGATGACCAAGAGCAAGCAATGCCAGAAGATTCCCCGGAAGAGCAACGACTTAGATGGTCTACAAGAGAATAGACACCACCACCTAGGTTGACATGTGCTCAAAAAGGAAAATCAATTCAATTTGAAAGCACTAATTATGCTCTTATGACTATCATCATGGTTACAAAAGAGCTATTGTACTTTGAGAAGGCAATTGACAAGCTAGAATGGCAAACTAGTATGATGAAAAAATGGATGCTTTGCCCAAAACAACGCTTGGGATTATATGATTTGCCACTAAGAAAGAAGGCAATTGTAGACAAATGGGTTTACAAATTTGAGTACAATCGAGATGGTAGTAAGTTCGATGACAAAGAGCAAGCAATGCCAGAAGATTCCCTAGATGAGAAACAAGTTAGACTCGTCTACAAGAGACTAGATAGTACCACCTACGTTGACATGTGTTTAGAAATGAAAATTCAAAGCACTAATTATGTTCATATGACTACCATTGTGGTTATAAAAGAGATATTGTACTTTGAGAAGGCAGCTGACAAGCTCGAATGGCAAACTACTATGAATGAAAAGATGGATGCTTTGTACAAAACAACACTTGGGATTATTTGACTTGCCAATAGGAAAGAAGACAATTGCAGACAAATGGGTTTACAAGGTCAAGTACAATCTAGAATCTGGTAGTATAGAGAGATACAATTTGCAAAATTTTTGGAATAATAGTAGGGGCAAAATTATCTGGTAGTATAGAGAGATACAATTTGCAAAAAATTTATCATAATAGTAGGGGCAAGATTATGATGAGACTTAAGCACCAATAACCAAGATGGACTTCATAAAATCTTTGATATCTCAACCATAGTCAGTAGATGGAATGTGTACTAGCTAGACGTCAGAAATGTTTTCCTCATGAAGAAGTCCCCGTGCAACAAGAATCATAGTGTGTTAATTTTACCACCTCAAGAAAAGTTTTTATGGGCTTAGCACCCAAAGGTTGGTATAGAAGAATTGACATATATTTTGCTAAGCTGAGCTACACCATGTGCATAATGTGACATGATTTTGTAGGAGACCATGAGACCAAGAGATCCACTCAAGGATATGCATTTTCCCTTAGCCAAGGTGCTATATAATGGTTTTCAAACAAATAGCAAGCCATTTCCTTACCTTTGATAGAAGCAGAATATAGAACACTGACAACAGTTGCATGTGAAGCTATATGGCTCCAAAGACTATTGTTAGATATAGATAACTTTGATGGCACAAAGCCAGTAACAATTTACTATTATAATCAATCAGCTCAAGTCTTACCGAAGAATCCAATATATCATTCAAGGACAAAGCACATTGATTCCAAAGAGCAATTCTTCAAAGAAAGAGTATTACTTGGTGGCATCACATTGCAACATTGTGACAAGAAAGATAATGTTGCACATATTTTTACTGAGCCACTTGGCAAGAGATTTTTCAAAAACACTAACAAGCTCTCGGTTTCATTTAGAGGAAAGATATTCTTTTTTAAGGAGGTATGATGGAATGTAGCCTACAATGCTTCTTAATCGCCTAGAATCATCATCTTGAAGGAAGGCCTACTTCATGATGTTGATATTGAGTGAAGGTGTTGAGGATTCATCCCAATATCTTGTTTAAATTTTGGATAGCACTGACACAAAAGAGTGCTACAAAGGAAAAAGGGTTGAAAACCCTAATCCAACCCTAAAGGGGTTTGCATATATTCATTCTTTTCAACTACTCTAGTGTACAATTAGTCATTTGTGGCATGATTTTTAGATTTGATCTATCTTCTCATCTCCACTCTCCTCCCCTTTATACTTGTTCGAAATTCATGGGTTTGTACATTTTCATTCTTTCACCCTAATATAGTGTATAGTTAACCATTTGTGATGTGCCCTCTCTCCTCATCTCCACTCTTCTCTCCCTCTTCATACTTGCTTAGAAACTATGTGCTCAAAATTCTAATGGTTCTTGCTTGTTCTATGTGTCTCTGCTTCATTTTCTATGTCCATCTCTTAGTGGGGTATTCCGTAGTCTTGTAAAAATTGTAACTCCTTGTTTGCTTCCTTTGTGACTTTGAACATCTTAAAATATTGATCCTCGTGTAGAATTTGAAAGATAACCAATTCCCTCTCTATCATTATTTTACCTTTGTATGCAAAGGTGCTGACTCCCTGACCCAAGCAACAGGTAATCAAGCGCCTTGATTAACCCAACGAGCAGCCAAGCACCAAGCGACGAGATTTGGGCGGTCACTAGGATGCCAAGTAGATGGTCCAATAGGAGTCAGCAATCTAGAAAGGTTTCCGAGTAGGAATTAGGAAGGCGATTGACAAAACCACCTGCTAGGAGGGAACATGTGAATTATAAGTAATGAATGGTTGCAAGGACCTTCCTTGCTCCATTGTTTGTGTGAGTGACAAGTGAGTGGTCCTATTGCTAGAGAGAATGCTCCATCTTGAGCCAAGGCATGTGTGTGTTTGTGTAGCCCCCGACTGTTTGTATTGGTTTTAGTAAATATTTACATATTACATATGAATACATCATGGCACATCACCTTTTATTTGGATTAAAATTTGAAACTTCATGGTTAATTTTTATTCATGCCTCAAGTAGAATTAGCATCAATTAATCAAATTGAACCCACAAGTTAGTCTAGAGACCTCATGCCACAAAATCTAATCTATTGATAATTATCGTTCTAGGTCACTTTAATTGTATCGTTACTCTAACAACAAGTGTCTTACCCAATCTAGTCTATCCTAATTTGCCCTTAGCTATTTTTGGAAGTCCCATATCCTTACCATTTTGACATCCAAATCAAACCATGTTTTCACCCACTAAAATTACACGTTAGCCACATCATTTGAAGGACATTTTAGCCATTTTTTGGCATTTTAATTCATGGTGGTTATGCAATTTTCAGCACTCTATTTCTAGCAAATCATGCCATATCCTAGTCTAAGCTATCCTCATTGATGCCTTTAGAATTAAAAATGTCACACTTTGAAAAATCATTTTCTTCTACTTTTATCATATTTTACAAAAGAGAAAAACTTATAATTGTTTTTTATTTTATTTCTAATAGTTATTGCTATATCTTAATCTACTTTTATTACTTTTGTGAAATGGAATTTTTTACATCTCAATTTTTTAGTAAAAGGCACATATCAATTTTTTAGATGAAGAACATGGAAGAATTCCATTTCTATGTTTGGATTCGAGAAACTATATGGGCATCATATTCACATAGGATAAATATACTCAAAAAAAATTTAGCAATTCCATCTAAATGATTGCAAGCCACTCCCATCTCTTGTGGAATGCAACATCAAATTGCCAACTCATGGCAATCCTCTTGCTATATGTCCTCGTCAATGTGGATAGCTTATTGGAAACTTGATCTATTTGATTGTCATCACACAAGGGAAAATATCTCTTAGATGGCGTTCTTAGTCAATCCATGCAGAATCCAAAAAGGGTCATGTCCTTGTAGATAAAAGAGTCTCAGATACGTGAAAGGTACTCGAGATTATGGAATAGTTTATGATAAGTTTAGAGTTTCAACCTTTAATGGATACACCAATGCTGATGGGCACACCAATGGATATAACTTTAGCCTTAAATTAGCAGCTTTCTCTTAGCAAAGTAGTAAAACCACCAACAATGGCCTTATGATCAACCTCATTCTACCATGACGGCATAACTAGAGATTCAAAGTGTTGGATAAGGAGGGGTATGTGCATAATGGCCATCAACATGAGTTAACCAAATGGGAATAATTTGATTATATGATAGACTCAAAAGCTTGATAAGAAGCAGTTGTTTCAACCATCTACCCTAGGATCAATTCACACTACAATATTATTTTCAATGTATTTACTAAATCTTGTTTCATGATTATTGCCAAAGTTTTGCATCCGACTCCTTAAAAATAAAAAATCATGCTACCCTTGATACTTGTGAATCAGAATCAGGTCCTCAATAATCTAGTGTATTGTTTTATCGTCCTCCTTTCATTTTTCTCATGTCATTCTAATCATGATGGCATTATTGTAGGTGACACTACATCCATGTACATAACATGGTTTCTTCATTGTGATTTTAGGGTCTCTAATGTGAAATGGTCTCAAATATCAACCGATGACATTGCATGTGAAGTAGAATAATTTTATGTAAAATTGAAATTCTTTGGGAGAGTTCTCTTTTCCAACAATATGAACTAGAGGCACAGGGTGCAGATTGCACCAATTTACAAAAAGCATTGAACTGGGCGACTACCATCCAAGATCATTAACAATATGCCAAGAGCCTCGTATATACCACTTTGCTTGCCATCTTTCTCCCTCTTGCTTTTCTTGACTCGTCTACTATAACGATCATCGAATGAGAGGAGGGATCACTACAAAATCCAGCAACTTCCATATTCAGATTTAGCAAGCCCGCTTTGCATGCCAAAGCAAAGCACATATATGTGCATTACCACTATTTGAGAAAGAGTCCTCAGTGAAAAACAAACCTTGTTCATTCTCTAACACAAGAATAGGTAGCAGATATCTTCAAAAGGCCACATTGTCTCCATACCTTTGATAATAGCTTGGGATTTTCTAACTCCCAACTAGAGAGGGGAAAGTGAAATTTAAGTTGGATTTAATGTACAAACTTTCATTGAATAGTCTTTGTGTGCTCAAGCACATACTATTTTGATATTTTCCAATTGTTTATTTTTCAATTTCATGACTAAAAAATCCACAAAGATATCTTGTAAATACATCCTCTACTTATCTAAATTGGGTGTTAGGAATAGTGCAAATTGCAGTATTCCAAAGAATTCGAGAGAAGATTATAAAGGACAGGGAAAAACCATAGACCTAGGGGGTGATGTTGTCCATAGTCTTCTTCTTCTTCATTATAATGTAGTGTACAATTAGTATGTACTCCTCCAATCTATCACACTTCTCCAACAATCTCTACTACATCAAGTATCCATAAGGTTGGCCATGCATAAGATTGGCAATGAAAGTGAGGAGCAACCGAAGCATGTGAAATGGACCATTAGAATTGCAAGCATGACTACCTCCTACCTACAGTTATTAACTTGAAGGGTACATTGATGTCTTTACAAGGTCTTGCAAGGACTTAAAAGAAGTCCCATATTAAATCATTGAGCAATGCGTTAGTTTGTACCCTAATTCGAACCCAGTGATTAAACGGTCATATCAAATGTTTCCCAACCACCACAAGGCGGCACATAATAATATTGACAAAATTAAGTTGGCTTTATTAATTTAAGTGTTAGTGTTATTTGTGCCTAAAGGGGAGGCTTGAATCTAAATGCACATTCTTTTAGCATTAAGGTGTGCTCCTCATTGGGGTAACACTGTCTCTATAGAATCTCTGCAAATGGCATGGCTATAATTCTCACACAAAGACCAATAAGTCCTTAGGGTGCAGTCGGTAATATAAAAGGTGATGCTATGTTGACATTGCTACTTCACTTACATAATTCCTTCACCAAGCATAGTCATAACAAATGTTCAACATCTCTCCTTTGTTGATCTAAACATGAATCAAGTAAGGCCACCTATACTTCATCAATGCATTGGGATTTTATCTTCCGTATTCGTCCAAATGCTAGTGGATTGCCAATTTGGTGTATTGGGCCCCCGATTAGCCCAATGTGCCATAGTACACAAGGTGGAACATTCACTTACTTTGCACTCAATGGTGCAAGTGGGACTAAAGCACCAGAAAGACAAAAGATCTTGCAATGTTGTATTCCATGACCAAGTATCAATACCACCTCTTGGGCACAAGTTCATTATCATCTTAGATCATCATGCCCTCAAAATAAACCCTCACTTAGCAAGGCCCACCCCTTTCCTAACCTCCTCAAGGAAAATAATGCCTCCTTTCACCCCACCATCACCATGACCTTCCACTAGTTGCTCTCAAATTGATCCACCCTTATTTTCGACCTACCATGCAACTAGTAAATTGGAGCTTCCAAAGTTGGTGCAAAGTTTTGTCGACTCAACAAAGTTTGATGACTCCGATAGCTTTACTGAATTTAAAAAGCCCCAATGTCTCATTGACTATGGCACCAAGCGCCCTCAAAATAAACCCTCACCTGGCGGAAGGCCCACCCCTTTCCTAACCTCCTCGAGGAAAATAATGCCTCCTTTCATCCCACCATCACCATGACCTTCGACTAATTGCTCTCAAATTGATCCACCCTTATTTTCGACCTACCAATGCAACTAGTAGTTTGGAGCTTCCAAAGTTGGTGCAAAGTTTTATCGACTCAACAAAGTTTGATGACTCTGATAGCTTTACTGAATTTAAAAAGCCCCAATGTCTCATTGACTATGGCACCAAGCCAAACATTGTCAACATAAGTCTACACACAATACCACCCTTTGGGCATCACTTCCTTTTGGCAACAAGTATTAAACATTCATGCGAAAAATATGCAAAAGCATCAACTCCTCCAAAACACATGTGCCATATTGCAAAAATGTATCAAAAGAGGACCAATCTAACCAAGATACACTCTTTGAGAGATCAAGGCCTAGCCCATTAGAGCTGGACTCGATGAAAAAGGTCTTCCAAGACCCCACTACTGACATACCTTAGCACCCACTCCGAAAGTACTAACCATATCTTCTAGCTCAAGAACCCAACTTGCAAGATGATATCTACCAAAGTTGCACCATGGCCGATGCGTATCATTTTAGCGAGTGGTGAAGCAAGTTAATTCCCTTAGCTTGCACTATACCCACTAATGTGATGGAAGTGCAAATCCTTGCCCATCACATTTTTAAAACATATGAACCATGGCAATAGCAACATACCAACAAACACGAAGGTTCAATAGACCCAAGTCCAAGCTCACCACTATTGTTGCATAGGATATGGGGTTGCAATCCTCTTGGTGGTAAAGATCCCACATACTCGATGGGGTTAGGCATGCAACCACAAAACAATCCTCTGTACATGCCAATGCATCTTGAAGGTGGTCTAAGAAGTTTTCAACCAAAAAAAAAAACACAGATGTAAAATTAACTTCCAATCACCAAGATAAATTAACTTCCAGTCACCAAGATGAAGAGATCATCACAGATTTTACAAAAATCCCCAACCCTACCATCTTGGCCACTAGTCAATTTATTCGACTATCCTCCAAGAAGCAGTCCTGGGGAGAACGAGATCATGCAATAAAGTAGTCTTCAACTTGAATAAGGTCTCAATCTTAGGCAAATAGTCTAATTGTGTACTGCTGCAGTTTCCAATCTCTTTGCAGACAGATTCTCACTTTTAGAGACATGTTCATGACCAGATTTTGGACACAATTCACTCTTTTTTCCACATTGGCCATGACATCCTTGCTTGTGCTACTGGCATTCACTAAATGGAAGACAGTAACCTCCTCAACTAGTCCAAGACAATACAAGGGATCGGATCTAAATCATGAAGGGAAGCAAGTTAACAACACAGTACTTAGTTAAATATTTGTCTTTTGAATTATCGCAACGACTTCCACTAATAGGGGTAGGTTACAATTAAGCCTTCCACTAATATGGGTAGGTTACAATTAAGCCACTAGATCACATTGGTCTACGTGAGCAATAAGACTGAGGATTAAACCTGTATAAAAGCCAACTTGAGAGGCTCTTATTCATTATGCAATTTAATGTAACTCAGCTAGTAATCGAGCATGACGCATGACATTTTGGAAGACCCCACTCTCCTTGACCCTCTCCTTTGAAGTTACCTTCCTTCTCCCTTGACACTCTCCCACCTTCCTCTCACTCTCAAAACTTCTTGCCTTCTCAAACAAGGCCAAAAGATTGTGCAGGAGTGGCAGCCCTCTAGACTGTGGCTTAGCTTGGAATGCCTCCATCCTGATCTTGGCCATCTTGCATGCAACCCACCATCATCTAGATTCCTTGAGTTGCCTTGGCTATTCACTTCAAAGTTGAGCTTTGACCTCGTTTGCTTCTTTGCTGATATCATAGCTGCTCAATCCCATTTCCCGGCTCGAATTCTTCTTTCTCCATCAGTAAATGGATCCCTGGTCTTGTCAATACTCTTGCCATTGCTACCGCTTTGGGGGAATGTTTAGCTGGATACTACTAGCTCCTTTCCAAGTTTGAAGTCTTTGGGTGAAGTTTGGCATCTTTTCCTGCGTTCTTCTTCAAGAAATTCAACAAATCACTACCCTACTTAAGTGCTTTTCCATCTAAGACCTTTCTTTGTTACTAAGTAGCCTTTCCTAATAGCATACTCAGTTCAGCACAGATATGTTGAGGTAAGTGCAACCACTACCCTACCAGAGAGGATACAAAGACTCAGGGAACTTACCCATTAATGAAAGCAAAGACTATCCCTCAACTGGCAGAATACGAGTTCACTGAAAGCAACAGTGGTTTTGTGTAATGACGTTTACATCAGTCGTTTTATCTGTATTGTGGTATTTGCTTAGATATATCCACAATATATGTTTTGTACTGAGATGTTCAATCTTTACAAAGGATAAACAAGAACAAGAGCTGATTTAAGCTAGTTCCCCTGTATAGAAGGCTCACTCAGTTCCAATCATTAGGATGAGCCTTTCGAAACTGGTTATTTTAACGCAAATGACATTTTTCAATGAATACACTATTTCTGCAGAACGCAAAATGCAATAAAATGTTAGGATGGTGTGCTGCATTCTAGGCTCCAGGACTAATAATTCATAAATCTAAGTTACATACCTCTTAACTGTGACAGCAACGATTTACATTGATGCAATTCACATGAAGCAACAACTCCCCACCTAACAAATTGAACCGAACTACAGCTTAAGAAGAGCAGCCAGCAATGAGATAGCACTCTTTGTATGAAGGATAATTCAACTCTCGACTTGCTTTTCTATACAGCCAGACAATAGCACAAAACTGACAATACTATCACACGGGCGTCAAGTATTAGGCTCCAGCAGCTTGGTAGATACTAATTCTACAGGAAAAATCTCTTAGCCAATGCTATAAAAGCTGGCCCTGACAAAAAAAGACAACTCTTCCCTGCCCCAATGTAAAAAACGAAAAAGAAAGCTGATGACAGTCCGAATCTGAGGCCCCTATATGGAACTTGCCTTTGAGAAGGCCAGACGAATGGTTGATCCTTGGAAGAGGCTTGCATGCTTGCATACGAGGGCTTCAGTTGCTTGCTCTTCACTCTCAAATTGGACCAAAGCTTGCTTTTTCCCATTAGCCTCAAAGACTTTAGCATCGATAACCTGGCCATGTGGAGCAAGATGTGCAGTAATCTTTGCATCAGTGGCATCAGCTGGAAGGCTGGAGACATGTACCATCTTCGTTGGAGCACAGCAATGACGGTAGTTCTTTGCAATGTTGCGATTGAAGCGATTCAAGTTTGAAGTGGAATAATCGTGTGTATCAGGTGAGGGGTTGATCTGAGGATGCTTTGAGTAGTTGACTTCCATTCGCTTTCCAAACAGCATTGCACCCTATACATTTCAACTTTTCCAAGGTCAATATGCTTTTACATCTCTCTTAAAACAAGATCATGGCAGACCAGCATGACAAAAAAAAGCAGACATTAACCTTCAAATAGTTTAAGGCAAGTTCAGCCTGGAGTCCATCACCCATCTGCACAAGTGCATGGTCCGGCTTGTTGTGGAGAAACTTCACCCGCACAATGTTCCCATAATTGGAAAAGAGGTTGAATAACTTATCTGCATCTACTTGCTGCATCAGAATGCCAAAAAATTTACTCAGAAGATTGTCTAATCATTTAGATTGATCATGCAGGAACCAGTAATGCCACGTCCCACACCTCAGAGCTCAGATTGGAGACAAGAAGTGTTGTCCTTTCATTGGTACCAGTAATACCAAGCGGAAGAGACCCCCCAAAAGCAGCTGCTGCAGTTGAGCCACCACCAAGAGGCATCTAAACATGACGCAAACAACCATTCAACAACTTTGTCAGAACCCATTTACCTCTTAGTTATCCACACAGAGATCAGGAATCATAAAATCCAAACTTACCTGAAAAGAATTTAAGCCTAGAGAAGGCGGACCACCAACCTGTTGATATCCCACTGAAGAAAATCCAACAGAAATATCAAGGGCAGGTAGATCAGATAGACTCTCCATTGGACAGAATGCTTGCTTAAGGCAAGAAGTAAAGCTTGCCGAGAAATTCATACCTGACCTCCCACCTCCTGATGGCATTCCATATATGTTTCCATTTTCCCCAAAAAGCGACTGCCATAAACAATACAACCCCGTTACACAAGAATACAATAAGATATTTGCTTAGACAAATGATGCCAATCCCATTTCACTTGAAACGAAATGCAAGCTCAACTATTACCATCGTATTTGATTGGGCACCAGAACGACTAGTTTGTTCAGGTGGCAATGCGGGGTTTGTGTAGTCCCTGCCACTTCAAGAATCCACTGTTATCATGCAAGTTCTAACACGGAGATCATGCAGTCCACAAGATAAAGGACTCTAACTTCTCTACCTGGTGCGCTCATTGTTGAAATGGACCTGCAATTCGGACAGGCTGAGACAAAAACCAAGGCGGTTAATTAGTGCAAGCACAACATCAATGCCAACACAGACAGGATACGTTATATTTCATAACAGAGCATAACCAAACAATTTGTCTAAAGACAGTCATCCTATTCAATCAGGCACTCAACAGTAAATAACACTGTCTTACTTTGAAAACTGGATATCTAAAGTACAGCAACCATCATAGATGTTCCGACCCTGCAGAGTACCGAAGGAGAAAGAAACTGTTGAGAAACTGGTAACCGCCTTGGAAAAAGAATTGATACTTTCCAAGTGCACATAAGTAGAGAGATACCTGCAAAGCGTTTCTTGCTTGCAGAGCACTCTGCTGTGAGGAAAATTGTAACAAAGCTTGCAGCCCTGCCATTGAGCATCGCAATCTTAGTTGATACTCAAAATAACCCTTAAAAGTACAAATTTACAGATGTTGATTATTTCACCAAAATGACTCCGGTCACGAAGAGCAAGTAGTCTCAAGCAGGCACAGCTACGAGCAACACCTATTCAAGTCACAATGGCCATATGCAACACCTCAAGCGAGATAAAGAGACCATGACTCTCAAAAGAGATAGGTAAAACATTTGAATGAAGTGAGCAGAAAGGTGAATATCTAAGAAAACCAGCATAAGGAGCAGATGAAGAAACCTGACTGTTGTAATTGTCCTACAAGTACATTAATCTACAGAGAAGACAAAAGAATAAAGAGAGGCTAACCAGCTGACTTCTGGAAAGTGACGATCTTCTCGACAAAGCCGTAAGGGGAAAACACTTGATGCAGCACATCCACTGTAATGGGATACAGCGGATTGTGGATGGTAATTAAAAGGATTCGATTGGGCTGAGAATCCTGAGGAAGTCCACAATAGAACATGCAAAAAGAGCCAGGGAAAGGGATGAAGAAACCGAGGACAGAAGTGAGAGAAAGATAGGAAGGAAAGGAGCAGATAAAGAAGAAACGAGTGATCTACAGAATAGGACAGTTACACACATAGCAAGAGGAAGAAACCTGCTCAGGTTGTTTCCGAAGCTGCCCTGACGGGTCCGAAGTGATGAGCTCTTGATGCGAGGAGAACTGCATATACACATTCCTCCCTCTGAAATAGTCATCAGTCAGTCAGGAGCAAAATGACGTAATAACCATGAGTAATGCGTGTCCCAGGAAATTGGCAAGCCAATGTACCTTATACTGGGCTGCACGTTGGAATAGTAGTGCATGACACTTATAGCGGAGGCAAGGTCTTGCATCTGCAACAAAGCCTATATCCAAAAAGGCAAGAGCAATCAGCTTCAATTCAGAAGACGTTGACACAAAAGGTACCAATGTCTGCGTCTGTCATCTTAACTTACCTGATTCTTTGCCCGAAGCATAACTAATTTGGACACCTTTCCGAAAGGCCGTACGAGGAGCCCAAGATCGTCCTGGACACGTAACAGGTATTAGGCTAAATGGTCGATCAGGATCGAAGTTGCGCCGAGCCCTAAGATCCATGGAGGCAACTTAAACAACGAAAAGTCTAGAATGAAATACCTCAGAGATCTCGGAACCGACGTTGCGGAGGTGAAGAACTTTCGAAGGGTCCGTCATATCGTCACGCAAAACCAGTAAAAACGCGCAGCAGCTGGGTCTGTGATTGGCATTCACAGAAAAGCTCAGGGACAACAGAATAGTGGACAATGAAGCGTTAGCAACATCCGAAACAAAGAACCCAAAGAGGGAGGCGCACTACAGCTGCAGTTACAACGCTTTAACTGGGACTGAAGGAGCGATAGCGAAACAATCTTTTGGTGAAAAACCAAAGAAACAAGAAGATACCGGAAATCAATCAATCTTTCCAAGAAAAACTAAGCGTAAACGAAATATGCAACGACGAGGAATTGGAGAAAAGCTACTTGGAAAAATCAAGAAGAAGCAAACAGGGAAGAGAAAGAGAGAGAGAGAGAGCAGGAAATACCTTGGGAGAAGAGGAGGAATTTTTGTGGGAAGCTGAGGAGAGGCAAGGGCAATAATGAAGTGGGCAGCTGAGTGTTTGTTAAGAGAAAGAGAAAAACAAGAAGAAGAGAAAGAGAGAGAGAGAGAGAGAGAGAGAAGAGAGAAAAGAGAAGAAGAGAGAAGAAGGGGGAAGTTTCAAACGTTTGTAGTGTCTGTATGTACATATATTGGATGTAGCCTCTCAGGATAACCCTTCTTCCTTCTTTTAAGTTTACACACTTGCCTCACGGCTCCTACTCCATCCACACCTATTACAATTAGGGTTTGGCTTTATATTTTGCTCACATCCATCAAGCATGTGATAGCACCGGCAGTCCACGTGTTGGTTGACGATTATGTTTTTCCACCACCGGAATTCTTCTCTCAATTTTGCAAAATCTGTAAAATCCTAGGCAATTTCATTATACTTTAGCTTTAAAATCTGCAAATTCTTCAGAACAGCCTTCAAAATTTTGAAATCCCCCGTTCTGCACTTTGTTGAGAAAAATGCTCTCCATGAACACTCAATGGGACTCTCTTATCGTGATAGAGCAGCATGCGTGCTCACTTATGCGAATACGGGGAAACATCATCTGTATATTAGATTTAGGGTTTGGGTATTATATCGCTCACATACATGAAGCCTCTCAAAGCATGTGCTTTCAATGGGACTCTCAAATCCCAACAGAGCAACATGCATGCTCACTTATGCCAATACTTGGAAACATCATCCGTGTAATAATCCTCAGCATTTTCTTTTCAAGGTGCATAGGCTTAAAAACCCTTGATTGACATCAATTAGAGCTTCAAGCCATCACTTTCCAAAGTCAAGAAAACAACTAAACAAGGGTTTTGATCAAAAGCTCCCTAGGAATCTAACGTGCCATTACTAATTAATTTTTTAATATTGGAGGGGCATTGATATAAGAATTTCAAATCAAATTCTAAATATATTTGGATCGACTTTCATGAGCAAGTGGGTTGACACTAGACTGAGAAAAGGTTTTCATAGAATGTTGTTTGAAATCTACAAACATTTTCATAGGTTCTGCAAGAGATTGCACAATTGACGGCTGTGGTCACATCTGCTTCTATACCTCCCAAGGAGGATACACATCCAAATGAAGGACTAAAGTGCAATCTCAACTTTGTAATGAATGGTGCAATAGGATTGGATGACCTTTTGATGGCCCCCCACTCTCCTTTCCATACCTTACTCTTGTTTGTCAACACCCTTACCCTTTCCATTCTTCATCTCATGATTTGTTACTTAACCTTCCTTTAGGTCCCTGCTACTTTACTAACCTCCTCAACAAAACTAGTGTCTATTCTCACCACACCATGACCCTTCTTCCACGATTCAATCTCTTCACTCGTCCTAACCTTATTTTTTGACTTGCCCATGGGGTGCACCGGTTAGTTTCATACTTCCTAAATTGGTGCCAAGTTTTGCCAACTTCAACAAATTCTAATGACTTTGATAGCTATATTGGAATTACAAAAGCTTCAAGGTCTCATTGACCGTCATGCCAACCCAAACATCATTGAAATATGTCTTAGGTGGCTAGAATATTGAGGGTGGGAAGAGGCCAAAAATACAAGGTTGTACTTGGACACAATTTCGAACACGTAGTACCACCCTAGGACCATCGCTTTTTGGCATCTAGTATACACATTCATGCAAAAAAATGCAATACAAGGATCAACTCTTTTGAAATACGGCATGTGGAGCTAGATAATAAGTATACTTGCTACTTTTCTTAGGCTTCTTGTAGATGATTTTGTGTTTCCTTGACCATATGAATACACTCGGTGCCAAAATCCTTGAGCATTGTTTTGTCTTGTAGTGCATTGTCCTCTTTGAGATCTCTTTGAGATGCATTGTATGGAGAAGTCCTTGAAAGGATGATACCTTGTCTGAGTGTGGGTAGAGAAGAGCTTGTGTAGTGGTGGCACATTGTGTGAGCATTTAGAGAAATTGCTCTTCTATGTCATTCACTTGGTTTGTCTCCTAAAGATCGAGTGGTATGGTATTTACAGCTACTTCATGAGCAAGTGGTTTGTCTCCTAAAGATCAAGTGGTATGGTATTTACAGCTCTACTTCATGAGCAAGCTCTACAGAGAGCACCTAGAAGAACTCATCATGTGTGGAAACATGCTCTTACGGTTGCTCGAGTTGAGCATTTGGAGTTTCTCCCTCCTCTTCCTATTGGATGGGCTTGGCCTTGTGGTCGGTGTGTAACAAGTGTCTTGTTTAGCTCTGAGGGACACACAAAATGATGTAGATACACAATAAAAGTTCAACAATAATGATGCAGATTTGTAGGTGAGTCGTCAATGCATGCAGGGATACATGCGTTAGTGCATCTAGCTCCTTCGGTGATTTCATTCTAGCATCCATCACTGATGCTTTCACCTTTGGTGGAGCATATCACGTCTTTGGACACAACCTCCACTAGTTCAAGTCAGCATTAGGACATCTTAGCATTGTCTCAGTCATGCAATAGTGCCTCGTGCTAGGATCATGCTTGGATTCATTTATCACCAAGCTTGTGAGATCAACAAATATGAGGACATTTATGCATTACTGCAGTTCTTCTCAATGTAGTGGACATTATTAGGTTTTGCCATAGAGCAACCGAGGGGGTGTCAATGTTTTGAGATTATCACAAATCTAACGTAAGGTTGAAATCTTAGGGCATTCCAAGTGACCTTACCAAAGTCCAAGGCAAAATAGCCTTATCATAAAGCTCTTCCCCTTCGACCCCACGTGAAGGTCTCTAGTAAGTGCTTGAGACTATGTGCAAGAGGTCATGAGCTAAAATCCTCATGGGCACATGAAGTTTGCATAGTGTGAATTTTGAACACCAAAGCTCAAAATCCTCTACATGAATGCTCCATCTTCAAAAGCTCCATCACCGAAATTTCATTATTTCCCAGTAATAACCAAAAATAAGTGATCCAAGAATTCAGAGAAGGCAGTCTCCAAGGTGTTCATCTTCTACCAGGTAAAATTTTTGGTGATCTAAAGGCAATGATCATAGCATATTCACCTCATCTTTGGCATAGAAAGGCATAAAATTTGGGGGGGCATAACTTTTTGGGTCATTGTTTGCTTGGGTGTAGCCAATTTTTGTGAGGTTCAGGGACTTTTCTGTATATGGGTATCTTGCATGACCCATAACTTATGCATTGCTCAATCGAATTCGGCAAACTTTATCTTCATGTTGTAGTACACATTCCACTTGAACATGAGACCAAAAAATTATGGAATAAGGATTTGGAACGATACCGTTAAAGCATTATAAGTGCTATGTTGCATGTGAAGCATGCATCTTGAAGACTATAGGATATAGCGATTTATTAAAAAACCTCAAAATTTTAATCTATACATACATGCAACCAAGTAATCATTCTAAAGTACACTACACATGAGTTTCTCTTCAACCCAAGGACACACCTAAATGAGATCATTATGCATGGGTTGATGGGCCTCCAATGTTGTGCTAAAGTGATGCATACCCATTTGAGGGCACACTCCATAACTTTCTTTTGATTTGTTGAAAACCAAAACGGATTGAAAATTTGGAATCCAAACTATTGGGACTAGTGCATGGTGGTCTTAAAACATTGATAGTTGTTAATATTGGTATCTAGATTCACCCTAAAATGGAAGAAGTTGGAAAAGTGCAATTTGTGCATGTGCAAAGATATTTTAAATAAATCCAACACTATTTACAATTTTGAATTATTTCTTTTTCCATGCACTTGCTTGCTATATGGCTCATAAGCATGCCAAAGGTCATTGCATTTAATAATACAGAGCATCAAACCCAATAGCGTGCCCTTTGGCCTATTTATGTTTTAAAGCATTTTAGGCCACATTGCACTTTGTTTAAGATATCCAATTCTGCTGACGTGTATCGTCGGAGGGAGAAAAAGTGGCAGCTGAAATTTTTCTATTCCCACAAATTTTGAATTTTCACACCTCCCGCCCATCAAATCTTGGAAGATTTAAGTACCTGTGACCTACCCCCGCCCTATAAATGCCCTGCAACCAGCACGCACCTCGACGTGACCTTGCGCAAACTTTGGTTTGCCATTGTCTTCTTTCAGGTAAGTTGTCTTCTATTCTTTGCTTGCCTCACCAGATAGCTTCTCTGACTGATCGTGGCCATGGCATCAATGGTAACATGCAGCTCGTCATGGCTTGCAAGAGAAGCACACAAAGGTTGATCGTGGACTGATCGTGGCCATGGCATCAATGGTAACATGCAGCTCGTCATGGCTTGCAAGAGAAGCACACAAAGGTTGTGAGATAGGAAAGCCGAAAAGCCAGGTTAAGGCACAAGGAACAGAGTGTGGGTCGAGGAAAGTGATGGCACGGTATCGAATCGGCAACAGAAGACACTTTTGCAACATCTGCGAAGGGAGAAACAATGAGAACAAAGAAGACTCCTTACAGAGCAGCAGCAAGAAGTGGTTGCAGATGCATGCATTTGATCATTGCCATCGGAGTGAAGAACACGAGCTGTGGTGTCACGATTGGTGGGAGCATTCGAGGTAGCAACATCAGGCCATTTAGGTGATTACCAATCTTGAGTCTTCATAAGCTTTAGCTTGCACCCTAAAGTTCACAGAGTAACAACCCTACCAACACCTCGGGATATGTACACCCAAAAGGTGATGCTCTCTAACCTTAGAAATGGCCTACGAAAAGTGAAAGGGGTGCGCAGCTTAGATCAACTAGCTGCAAAGAGGGTGACATTAGCTATGTTGGTGTCCCCTGAAACAAAGGAGAAATGGCTTGGGCGCACAATGTCAAAGATGTTGTCAATTAGAAGGATCAACGTGGCTCCAACGGTTGAACGTAGAGCAGAAGCAATGCACGATCATGCCGATCCGAGAAGTCTATGGGCTTCAACAGAACGCAAGAAAAGGAGAGACAGTGTAAGTGCAGAAGTCATTGCTATAGTGATGACGTTTTGGCACGAAAATACGAGATTTTCTCCAAATAGAAAGGACACTGTAAGAAGCGGACGAGATGAAAGGTGTTTGAGGAGCGCATCATACACATGCTAGATACAATGCAGGTCAATGGTGCCTAAACCAGCTCGGTGGTTGTTTGTGATTGAGCTTTGGGATAGTTTACTTGTTTCTTTTCTTAAACTAGGCTTTGACTAAATGTGTTTGTCCTAAACCAGCCCGGTGGTTGGAACATCATGCAACTGTAGGCTAGTTCAACTCAATCGCTAGTGATGTGATTGTCCTGAACCAGCATGGTTGAACAGACACTAGTTGTTGTCCAGCCCGGTGGCATGGTTGAGTAGAAATTAACAGCAATATATTTCGCAATATATTGTTATTTTACTAAACCAGCCCAGTGGTTGGAACATCATGCAACCGTGGCTGCTTTAGCTCAATCACCAGTTATGTGATTATCTTGAACCAGCGTGGTTGAACAGACATTAGTTATTGACCAGCCAAGTGGTTGAAATTTTTATGTTTCTTAGTACTTAAATTCGTTAAATTTAATTTCCTACTATTCATGTCATATACCATTGTTAAATTGTGGAATTTAGAAAATGAAAAGCAATATATTGTTATTTTCTAATGGTGAAATTCAGAAATGAAAAGCAATATACTTGTTATTGTCTAATATGTGAAGTTGAGACCGTCAGGCTAAACCATCCCAATGGTTGAAACTGTGACTATCCTAAACGTGTCCTAAACTATCCCGGTGATTGAAATTGTGACTATCCTAAACTAGCGTGGTGGTTGAAAATTGTTTTGCTTCATTATATACTTTAATTAGACTGTGTTTTGTATTCTTTTAGTAGTAGCAAAAAGGGGGCTCATTGTTCTATTGTTCCCGCATGTTGGGTCAGCAGACGGAGTTGTATCTCAAGTTTGTGGATCAGAATCCGAACATTTCAATTGGGCAGAGGAGCTTTGAGCATTGTAAGCCCTGATACATTAGGAAACTCAAAGACATGAATGTTTGTTGTTGTGAAACACACATAGACTTTGACCTAGCCCAGCAAGCTATGAATGACTTGAGATCTGGTCATGTTGGAGCATTGCTCCATGGGGATCGATGCCCATGCCTCCCCAATGAATGCGTAGTCTGTAGGCCACCTAGATCCTCATCATGTGTTGCAAGGGAGGGTAGGTTTTGTAGCTTGAGGTCTCTGTGGGAGCCAGTGGTTTGTCCAAAGGGAGACCATGAGTGGCATAGGATTGAATGCATTTGTGGCACATGCAAGCATTGCAGTTTGAAGCTAAAGAAGAAGACATTCAATGTCTGTCCAAATGAAATGAGGGAAGACAACCACATTGCCCTAAAATGAAGGAGATTTGAAAATGTCAATGTTGAAGGATCCGATAAAAAGAGATGGCTACTGTCATATAAGAGCACCCAATCAAGGGAGCTTGTAGGTCACGTGGTTCAATCCATCCCAAAATATGTGCTTCACATTTTCACGACCAGTTGGCAGGATAAGCAGTTTAGGATGTGCCTTGCCAATTTTCCCTATGACACTATTGTATCTGTAATAGATTTTACTAAAAATTATTCGTTTCAAGAACAAGATGAGACACAAAGTGCTCACTGGTACAACAAGCAAATAACAATTCTTGTGCATATCACGTATAGTCATTTGCTTGATTCTTCCACACCGCCTGATGCCAATCTGCTTGCTGATTCACAAGAGTCTAAGTCAGTGCAGCACACTTACCATTTCTACATTTCAGATGATAGGGAACATGACACCCTATTTGTGCAGCATGCTTTTCTATTGCATTGGGAATGGCTAAAAAAGGAAAATCCCCATGCAAAAAATATAAAACAACATTGGGTGTGGTCAGATAGCATGCCCTCATGAAAAACTCAATGATGCCCATGATGCTGTAACATGGCTTACAGCCAACCTCTCCACAGGAGCGCATTCAACATACAGTAAACAAAGTCTTAAGAATACTATAGTACCCAGAGTGTTCCATGAAGTCAAAGTGGATAAAGTGTAAAGGAGAATTCGGCACGATTGTGAGAAAATTAAAGGAGTTCGTGTTTTGCACAACATATGGGGCTTTTCAAACAACCAATTGATTAAAACGAGAAAACTTTCTTGTTTCTGCAGTGCATGCATCATAGGGGATCATGACGATTGTGAGAACATTGCAACTACGAAGACATGGGATCGAGTTTAAGTTTTCCTCTACATTCAGATGGAGTCACAAACAATGGAGAGACAAATGACTCACCACAGTTTGGGGAGAGTTTTGATGACCTCACTGACTATCTAAAAGAGGGGGATGACTTTGTAGTTGTCACAAATTTTGGGAAGAACGAGGAAGATGACCCATACTTTCTATTGCAGTGCACAAAACCTAAGTACAAGGTTGAGGAAACATTTAAGGATAATTGGGGAAGAACCTATAAGAAGTGGGATGTAGTAATCAGAGCTTTTTGGTACAAAAAAACATCCAAGAGAGGCCGCAATTACAAACTGCTACATAAGAGTCCACAAACGTGTGTACTCTCATCTAGTAAGAGCTATTAAGTTCCAAATGCAACCTGTGCCACAATGAAAGAAGGGCAAGAGTGTCTTCAAATTGGATTAAGACACACATGAGCACATCTTGGGGTGTCTTGGAGCGGTGGACGAGGACGATGGAGATAGTACTAAGAAAATGTATGTAGTCTCATTACACAGAAACAATATGTCCACTTGTCCTACAAAATGGAATTTGTATTGAGACTGCTTCTTTTTAGTATATCCCAAACAATCACCGTGCTGGTTTTATTAAATTCTTTTTGTAAATCCCAAACGATAAAGCCCGTGCTCGTTTTTAGTATATCCCAACAACCACCGTGCTGGTTTCCCATAATGATTCCACACATCCAACAAATCCATTTATTTTGTAATAATAGAAGCAAACCACCGCACTGGTGGCTCTTCATATCCTAGTGCAAACCAACCACCGTGCTCGCGAAAACTTATCTTGCACTACTACCGTGCTATCCCTACACTACGACCGTGCTATCCTAAAATTTGTTGCACAATGTTATACTAAAATAGTGCCCTTTAGACTGTTTATCGTTTCATTAACCGTCAGATTTCTTGCTATGGAAATTATTTTACTTTAGTCAAGTGTGACTATGGCAAAGTATTTAATAGTAGGAGCCCACCAAACACGACAGGGTCCTAGTGGATGCTTTGTGGGGTTTAGTTGGGGATGCCTAACTACCTGTGTTTTGCCAAGCTAGATGGTTAATATTGTGGGTGATTCCATGTTAATAATAATGTCGCTAATGTTACTTGTGTGATTGAAATTGGTCGCAAGGTATGTATTTTGATGTTTGTATATCAAGCATACATTGTTTTATATGCCCATGCGTAATGCATGATTAAGCATACATCGTATACGCCCATGCGTAATGCATGATTAAAAACAAGGAAATATGGCTTCTTAACCATGCAAATGGTACTCGATGGAAATGATACTTTGTACATGACTTAAATGTGGGCTTAAGTCTAAGGCAAGGTATCATGGCCATTGAGTCTCATTTGCATGCTTAGAAGGCCACTGAGGCAGTTTCCCCCCACAAATGCTTGACGCATGGTCTAACACATGAAAATATGGTTTCTTGATTATACAAATGGTACCCGATGGGCATGGTTCTTTGCGCGGGAATTAAAGTAGGTGGGTGTAAGGCTCTTGTAGAGTATAATGGCCATAAGGTTCAATTGGCATGCTTAGAAGGCCACCGAGGATTTGTTTGCCCACACACATGTGATGCATGGTAAAAAAGTGATACGGACCTTAAATAAAATATTTTTTTCCCACAAAAAAATGCAGCAATACCTAGCAAGAATATATATCCCATCATGAATTAGAGGCCTGCCAGCTTTTATTCCCATTCTCCCATGGATGTTGAACATGGCCATGGAAAACCGACATCATGGGCCCACAAGGTCTTGGTGCAATTAGATACGGACAGCCACCCAAAAACAATGCTCGTAAAAAACATTCAAACCAAATTAGCATTGGCAGTAAACACCATGCAAAGAACCGCAAAAGTTCTAAAATGTCAAAAAGCCCACTGAGGCTATCAATGTCAAAAAGCCCACTGAAGTCAATGGAATCTTAGAGGTGTGACAATCTTGTGCTACCATTAGCTAGCAATGGCATCTTAGAGGTGTGACAATCTTGTGTTACCATTAGCTCTATGCTAGCAATGGCAGTAAAAACCATGCAACGGTCGGCGGGATAGTGCTATAGCAACGATCGGTGGAATAGTACCTGAGGAGAGAAAGGAAAGGGAAAGAGGGGAAAAAGTGGGAAGGTGGGAGAGAGAAAGGAACGGGTGGGGTGTATAGGTGAGGAGTGTGGTGGACTATGGAGTCAACATGCAAAATTGCAAAAAAATGCAAAAGGGACATACTGATCCTAATCACCTAATGCTGACCATGGATGCATGTGTGTGTATGTGCAAGGCACTGACTTGTGAGCTACGGGTGCATTGGGTGATATGCCTACTGTACTGACTCACCTAGACCTGGACTCAGTGATCATGTGGAATGCAGTGTTGATGGACGTCATGCTGCCGCATAGCGTGTTAAAAGCCATGAAGAGCATGCATCTTACCTTGGATGCCATAGGTAAGCTAGCATTGTGATGAGTTCTTGCGGGATGGTCCTTCATCATAGGAGAAGTGGGTTCTTGTGTGACCACCTTTGGCGTAGACACTTGCTCTCGTGAGTTGGACAACACTGTTGGAGATGGTATGATCGCAACTACCTTTGAGGGTTCACCTTCAAGTTTGGAGGGAGGTTCTTGTATAACACCCCGAATTATAGGGGTTAGTTCTTGTGTTGCTCCTTCATTGCCTTGGGCGATTTTTCGTGTTGAGTTGTACGATTCATGGTAATAGGGCACATTTGGGACTCTGGGGCTTGTTTGTTGCAGTTAGTTTGTTGGTAGGTTCTTGTGGTTCTACATCCAAGCTCATCCAAGTTCGACTGAGGTTCTTGTGTTGCTACCTTCGGAACCTCTATGGTTTCTAACTTAAACTTTGGCACCTAGACGACCTGCTTACCTCAGTCTTCCAAGGGCTTGGTGGGGACCCAGTGCTTGGGGGGATCCTGCGGTGGAGGAGGTGGATTGGAGCCTAGAGTCCGAGGATGGCATTGTGTCCTTCTTGGCATGGATGCCTTTAACAAAGATGTCTCTGGAGCAATTAGGGACTCCTGTGTTCTTGGATTCCTTTTGGTCATTGGTTCCAGTTGAAGTAGCGTTGAGCACATCGAATAGCCTCTTGTACTTGATGTTCATGGCTTTTCTAAGTGGGAGATGGCAATGGCGGCATAATGGGCAATTGCACTGGGTTGCCACTACGTTTGGCCCCCTGCTCCCTTCGGAGTTAAACTCTTTTTGGAGGGTTCGTGTTTGGAGGGTTGGAGGTGGATGGAGCTTTAGGTCCACCCTCCTGTAGAACTTCTTTATCTTGGGTCGGTGAGGGTGAAACTGAAGGAGCAGGACTTGGTTCACATAGCGGGACTACCACAGGTCTACCACCATTCATGAGAGAAGCTATCTAGGCTCACCAGTCAATTTCACAGTCCACAGTGTAACACCAGGTCCTTCCCAATATGATATGTTTGTCAGTTGCTTCTGTGGGGAGAACATAAATGCGTATTTCACTTGCTTGGCAAACAACCGCCGTTAGACTTAAGTTCACAAAACCCAAGGTGCTTATGAGTTGGCCATTGATAGCCCTTACTAAAGTGACATTGAGGTTTAGGGGTACCTTTAGCTTTTCCCATACCTCACAAGAGATGAAGTTGTGGCTTGCTCCCGGATCTATGAGTGCTTTGATGCACATGCTCCGGCCCTGTAGTTGAACATGCAACCTAGTTGGTTCTATCGTTAGTTCATCCGCTAGTCTCGGCTACTCAAGCGTTGCCTTAGGTAGTGTCATTTGCTTACACTATCTGAGCTTAGTGTTACATGCTCTGGCTTCTTCGACAACCTGGCATTTCATCCTGGCTACCTTGGCCTTGAGTTCTTTTTCTCTATGGATGGCTTGAAGGGTAGGCAGTGTGAGGGGTCCATAGTATCTCTTTAATTTGCTCCCATTAAGGTAGCCATCCATTTCTATTCCATCAAGGGTGGCTATTCAGCACGCCCCTTGTGGAGTGATCTCAACCACATGGTAGGGACCCATACCTCGGTACTTGAGCTTGTGCTTGGTATTGCGAACATTGTGGAGGAGTGCCAAATCACCCTCTACAAGGTCTTTGTTCTTGAGGTTGCAGTCGAACCACTTTTTCATCGGGCCTTCTCCACCTAGAGGCAGTAGGTTGCATGCAACCTTGTCTCTTCTAGCTTTTCAAGGTCAACTAACCATTCTGCCATGGCATTCTTTGAGAGCCTTTCTTTGACAGTAAGGCAGAGGCTAGGTACTACATACTCCATTGGCATCACTGCCTCCACCCCAAAGGCTAGGCTAAAGAAGGGGGTACAGTGCATGGCCACCTTATAGGATGTTCTATAGGCCCATAAGGCTGCAATGAGCTTATACTCCTAGTCAGTACGACTGGCCTCTACTTTGCAAGTTATGATCTTACATTAAGTTTTATTGGAGCTCTCAGCCAAGCCATTTGCCCTAGGATAGTATGGTGTTGACTGCCTATGTATGATCATGAATTCACTAGTCAGGATTACTATCATTTCGTTGAGGAAATTAGTTCCTTGGTCACTAACTAGCTCTAAGGGACATCCGAACTATGTGATAACTTGTTCATATACGGTGGCTCTCCCTTCTACCCACTTGGTGAAGTAATCTATGATCAAGATGATGTATCTGGCCCCAGTTCATGTAGCTAAAATTATGGGTCTAATAAAATCGATGCCCCATTTCTCAAAGGGTTGATCAGTTAAGATTCCGATTGAGGGCATCATGTCCACCTTATGTCGGATTTGCACATGCTAGTAGGGGTCTCGTACCGCTTGATAAATTCGACTGCATCTCCGAAGAGAGTCACACCGCTTGATGAATTTGACTGCATCTTCGAAGAGAGTTGACCACCAAAGGCGGGCCTGGACCACCTTATGTGTTGTAACATCAGCGAAAAAATGCCCTCCTGCAATTCAAGAGTGGACTTCCTTGAGCACCGCGATGTATTTGTGCTCGCGCACACATCTTCGCATGATGCCATCCTTGCCCATGCAGTATAGTTAGCCAGCAATTAGCTGATACGGCATCGCGTCTATCTTTCTTGAGAGCTTGGACCAAGGGTAGAGGCTGTTGGCCAGGTAGTGACCAATCTCGACTTCCCATTCAGGTATGATGTCAATGAGGAAGAGGGAAGCATCAAGGAGGTCATCTTTGACTCCCATAGAGGCTTTGCTTTTTGGGATTCTCAAAAGGTGGTCAGCTAGGACATGGGTCTTCCCCTTACATATAGTGACTCTAAAGTCAAACTTCATGAGGATTAGCATCCAACCTAGTGATTCATCCCATCATGCATGGCTTGTTGACCAAGTATAACAAGGCTTGTTGGTCCATGAAGAAGACAAACTTGTTGGCCAACAAGTAATGCCTGAACTTCTTGACATTAAGACCATGGCCATACCTTCCCTCTCAGTTGTTGTGTAGTTGACCTTGGCCTCATTCAGTTGACGACTTGCAAAGTACACTGGTTAGAGTCCAGGTTATGCTCCCCTGGTTGGGCTAGCACACAACCGATAGCAAAGTTGGACGCATCGATATGGACATGGAATAATAGATTCTTGTCAGCTGCTCTTAGCATTGGTGTGGTGGCTAGGGCTAGTTTGAGGGCTTTGAAGGATTTCTTGCATTCTTCAGTCCACTCAAAGGATACTAGTAGCTTGTATAATTGGCGAGCTATGTTCACATAGAACAAGATGCAGTGTTGGAACAGCTTCAAGGATGTGGTCCATACAGTTGTGTCAGATTCAGCAGTGGCAAAAATGTGTCCTAACAATGGGTGGGCCTTGTAGGTGCACAAATCCACCCGCATGACTTGTTCCTCATGCCACAAATAGATGTTATTGGTATGCCAGTTGTGTATGAGCTCGGACATTCGTAAGAAGGGTCTGCCTAGGATAGCCTCATATCCCGATTGCTGGGTGAAGTCCATGACTACAAACCTGATGGGGTACATGAATCCGAACACTTTGATGTTAATGCCAGTAAGGACTCCCAAGGGTTCTGCAATTCCTCCATTGGTCAACTTCACCACCAGATGGGTTTCCTTGAGTGCAAGATTTCCCCACTTTACCCAGCATTCCTTGGTGCAGACACTCAATCTCACTCCCCTATCCAAAATGGCATCGACCTTTTGGTGTTGATATGTTATGGGGATAGCAGCGTTCGTGTCATCACCCTCAAAGTATTGATCTAGCTTATTGATGGGAACCTTGGGTAAGTGTTGCCCCTCTTCTGGCGATGATTGGTTGGCCTTGGGCTGGCAGGGCCTGGGGGTAGGAATTGTCTATTTATCCAATTGGATAGGTCCCACCAAAGGATGGGATTTCCTCTCAGCAAGCAAGGAGGTGATTGGCATTTTACCTCGGTCGATACTGCAGCACTATCGCAGGCTTCTTGTGAAGACTCTCCCCCCACTCATAGCAAGTCCTCGAAACCATAAAAGTCTCCTTCTTCCTATAGGTTTTGCAATACTGGGTCCTCTTGGAATATTTTCTGCATTAGATTTTGAGCCTTAGACTTATCAAAGCTAAATTGTCCCTCTTCTTCCACCTTTTCTGACACTTTGAGCGCCTTTGCTCCTCAGTGTCCAGTCAAGCTGGCTAGATGGATGGTATCTAACCCTCTGCCCGCCTTGAGTCTATGCTCAAACTTTTCCTAGAAGTCCCATACCAAGTTCTGAGCCTGTATTACACATTGCTTCTCTAGGACTGGGTCAAGATAGGTTTCCTTATAGGAGGGTGGGGGTGCTAGGCCTTGGGCCTGCACTGGCTTGTTTACATTTGAGCTCGAAGGTACCTCAGGGTCACCCTGGGTGGAAGCACGTTTGGAGGTAGAGGAGGTGGCTAGGGTGGCTGTCTCCTTATCGGAACCATCTTAGATGAGCACCTAGTCAAACCCATCACCTACCCTTATGGCCTTCTTGGACCGGCTATGTGGATGTTGAGGGACCTCAGGGCCTTGTGGTAGGAGACCTTCATCCTTCCTTACCTGTTTCCTCATTGCCCTACCTATTTCTTTGGCTTGCATCCTTGTGATGAGTTTTAAGGGTACTGCAGCCACCTGGCCTTGTTCGATACTAAGCAAGTCAAGGCTGTTCTCTTAGGCAACATGACGGGGCTTGTCAATCTTCTCAAGGGATAGTCCTTGAACAAATGCTCGATTCCACACCCCACACAAGGGTGTAGGGCCGGTCTGGGAGGAGCGACGGGGCTAAGATCCCTATAGGGGCAGTCCTTCAAGAAATGCAAACCCTAAAACTTAAGCATGACACCGGAGGGTTCTAAGTACCTCTATATGGGCATTCACTTGCCTTGTCTGGGCCCTAGTAGGTATAGCATTGGATCAGGGGCCTTCGGGTGATAGAGTTTAGATCTCTAGTCCTTGAATTCATGGGAGTGGTCTGGAACATGGGGACTTTTTGATCTTCTTATTGTAGGTAGTGACTTAGGGTGCCACTTCCTTCCTCGTAGGTGTAGTAGTCAAGGGGTCCATGATCCAGATCCGTCTCCTCCTAGCAGTCATTGGGCACTTACTCTACCAATACTTGATTGACTGGAGCTATACGAGGTAGTGGAGGTTGAGGCCTAGTATGGGTGGCAGTAACGGTGCCTGTTGGGCCTTGTACTGGCTTAAACTAGCCAAAGGGCCACCTTGTTCATTTAGAGGACTAGGTGGAGCCATCAAGGTTGATGGGGGGTCTCATTTGATACATGGGTTGGGGTAGGGACCTCAAAAACTGGTATTGGGAGGTATCATGGTTTCCCTATCTATGATAGTGTGTGCAGTAGAGTGTCAGCCTTGCCCTTAGGCGAGGACATTCAATGGAGGGATGGTTGCTATTGCATACCCCACACCAGACATTGTCTCTTCATGGAAACAAGTGGGGGTTTCTTAGCGCCTCCTTAGAGGTTCCTGACCTCCATTGTTGGCCTAGCTAATTTAGTAATTTTGAGGCCAGCTCACTCATATCCAAGCCCTTGGGCTCCTTGGTCTCCTTCTTGATCGTCTCCACACTGGAAGACCTGGCTGATGGTACTACTTCTAATGGGATCGGGGTTTTATCCAAATTAGCCTTGTCCATCATATTGTTAGTTATACAGATAGCCACCTTGCTGCATAGATCAAAGGAGGTAGGATTCATAACCATCAGATGGTCGTGCAACTTTGGGTCTACCAATTTGATGAGAAAGCAGGTCAACAATCATTCGTTGCTCATTCGCTCGTATGGTTCACAATGGGAATTGAGGTTCTTGATTCTGGCTATGTAATCCCAAAGGGATTCCTTGTCGTTCTGCTTTACCTCATATAACTGGTTAATTGGGCTCCATTTATGTACACTAGGGGTGAACCCCACAATGAAGGGTTTTCTCAGCATCTCCCAGTTGACTTTTTCTTTCGGGGTGAGAGCCCTATACCATTGGCCTGCTTTGCCATCCAAGCTGAGACCAAATGCATTAGCCATTTCTAGATCTTTGGGAGCTCCAAAGGCTTCACATATCTGCTCAAATCGCTTGGAGATGGCTATGGGTCGACTCCTTGAGGGATTCGTGATCCTTGCGAGAAACACCGGGGTGCATGGAGGTGGTGTGGCTGCCCTTTCTAGGGCATTCACTAAGATGTGCATCGCCTCATTAGTTAGCACTGTTTGGGTAGTCGGTGGAGGTGGTGCCATTGTGGGCCTAACAGGACGTAGGGGTGGCCTGGCCCCCCAGTCTTGAAATCCATTGAGTTGCTGGTATCGGCATTGGGACGGATCTGCCAAGGCCTACATTCATTGGAGCAATGGGTATGAATAAAAATGGCTAGACTCCAAGAGGGGGTGGGTCATGGGGGCATGGTGGTTCCATGCAATGGGCGATAGGGTGGAACTTGTGGAGCCATGTAGTTGACGAAAGTTGGCGGCACATGGATAGTTGGGGGTTCATAAGACACCGCTCCTTGAAAGCGTCTTGCATCTCCTCGTGGCTAGGGTCTTGTCCTTGGAAGTCTCTCATCCATGGATCATCATCATCCATGCATTCCCATTGAGGGTGCCTGTGGGGGTTAAAGGTCACTGTCCCTTTACCCCGGTTATGTACAATACTTAAACACATATATAAATGAATGAAAAAGAAGATTAGGGTGTTTTGCACCCACCAAAAACTTGTGTGGCTCTCTGTTTCTCTCTCTCTCTCTCTCTCTCTCTCTCTCTCTCTCTCTCTCTCTCTCTCTCTCTCTCTTCTGTTATGCTTCTGCTGAGAGCACTCTCAACTGGTATAAGAGCCCGGGTGATCTAGCTGAGCGTGTGTGAATGCGTGGAAGCTCAGCAGCTCTATGGGAGGAAGGAGAAGCTATGTGGGAAGCTTTGTGGGTGACTTTACTTGCCTCCGAGTGTGCAGAGACCTTGAAGGAATCTTTGAAAAAGTCTCTTTGGTTTTACGAAGTGGTTTTGAGAGCATGTTAAGTGTTTTCAATCAAAAAGTCGTTTTTTTGGCTTTTCCCTATTCCGTTTGACGACGGAGACTCCGTATTGACTTGTAGAGGCAACCATTGCCTACTTTTGTTGTCCATTTCACTTTAGGAGCTTGGAAACACCTTCATTCGGGATCATTTCATTGGATTTCTGACTCACTGTGTCAGTTTCAACGTTTTTTTGCCCAGGTGTTGGAACTCAAGTTTGGAGCAACCATTTGCAGATCTGTCAGTTCCGGTGGACTCAGGAGGTCCTAAAACTTCTATGTTGCTCATCATTCGCACTCCAATGGAGTTTACAAACAATTCAGTTTCCAAAAACGTTTTTCAGTCCATGTGTTGGGCCCAGTGATTGGGACCATGGTTTCCAAAACCATCTTTTCCATTGCGTTTCAGATGCCTAAAAGCCCCTACCTGTCAGTTCTTGCCTGATTCGGTGGAGTATTTTCAAAGTTATAGACCTCTATGTATTTGATTTTGTCTCTCTATTATGCATTTTTCATTCTAAAGTTTTGAAACCTTAGATTTATGCCACATGGCAGTGGATAAGGGTTGACTCCCATTTCTCACTCATCGGTTGGGATTTTGGAGTTCTAGTAGAAGAGAGATATTTGCAGGTTCCAAATGGCTCAAGCATAAACACCATCCATGGGCGTATGCATCAACAATATCTCATCCAAGAGAGCATAACACTATCAGTGCATCACCTGCAATGTGTCAAAGCTATCCCTCAGCATAAAATAGCATCCATGTGCAAAGCGTCCATAAAAAATAGCATCCCACAAGGCAATTTGGGCCTATCAGTGCATCCAATAAGGATCACAATGCATCCAAATGGCCTATAAATCATCCACTACAACCCAAGGCACACCACGAATGAGCGCACATGGCTAAAACTGCAACAAGAGTGATCTGCATAAGGTATGATCAAGAAATCATGGTCCCACGGTAATGACTGCTACTGAAAATAGAACCTGAGATGCCTCAAAACATGGGCGCCATTGCATAATCAGACTCAGCAAGACAATTATTGGCATTTTGGATTGCCATTGTAGTTGGCATTTTCTTTTGGGCTAGATTTTCTCATATGGATGCGTAGTACATGCACATGAGTCAACTGTATCTTTTGATACTTTGAGCTTTGAGTTTTGGTGATATTTCACTCTATTGTGGCATACACATTTGGGTGCACCTGGTATTTGGTGTGATTCTCTCTTACAAGCACTAGCATTTGGGATTTTGCATTATTTGCATCATGGCATCCTCTTCCATGTCTGAAAAGAAGTTTTTCAGCATTAAAAAGTTTGATGGGACAAACTTTTCTTTGTGGAAAGAATAGATAAGGGATGTGCTTATTCAAAAGAAGTAGATAAAACCCTTGCAAGGGATTGTAGCTATGTCCACAGATGAATGGAATGAGTTGGATGCATTAGCAAATTCTACCATTAGACTTCATCTTGGGGAGACAGCTTATTTCACAGTAGTCACTAAAAAGCCTACGGAAGCTTTATGGAAAAAGCTGTGTGCTACATATGAGAAAGAGACTACCTTAAACAAAGACTATCTCATGAAGAGATTGCTTGAGCTACACATGAAGGAGGGAGTATCCATAGCTTTGCACTTGAATGAAATTAATATCATTTTCATCAGTTAGCTTCAAGCTCAAAAGCTGAATTTTGATGCGGAAATGAGGGCAATATTTCTCTTATGCTCATTACCATCCTCATGGGATACTTTCCGTACTGCTATCAGTAACTCTGCACTTGGTGGAGTTTTGAACTTTGATGATGTGGTTGGCAGCTTGTTGGCCGAGGAGATTAGACAGAAGTCAATGGAAGGCAACAAGCAGGATGTAGCCTTAAATGTGCAAAGGGGCAGATCACAGTCTAGGGGGAAGTTTCAAGAAAGAGGGAAGCCCCATAGCAAGTCCAGGGCATGGAACATTGAGTGTCACTATTGTGGCAAGAAGGGCCACATGAAAAAGGATTGCTACAAGCTTAAAGGAGAGCAAAAGGATAAGAAAAAAATGCAAATTGGGGTGCAAATCAGAAGGAAGAGAGTCCAAGGGAGGACAAAGGAAAAGTGAAGATCGAGGAGATCAATGCAGTCACACATGATAGTGACAATGACATTCTCTTCATGTCTAGTTTATCTGCAGAGTTGCTTACCACTTCAGATGATGCATATTCCCAGGATTGGATCTTGGATTCTAGTGCTTCATTCCATGTTACTCCCCATAGGGAATGGTTCTCCACTTATGACAGTGGAAAGACAGGTTGTGTGCATCTTGGAAATGACTATGCATGTGACATAGTGGGAGCAGGTGACATAAAGTTTTCTTTTGCAAATGGGTCTGCCTTTATTTTGAAAAATGTGAGACATGTGCCCAAGCTGACCAAGAGTCTCATTTCAATGGATTAGCTAGATGATGCTGGTTTTCAGACCATCTTTGGTTTTGGGAGTTGGAAAATTCAGATGGGCTCTATGCTTTTGGCCAGGGGTGCCAAGTGTGGGACTTTGTATCCCTTACATGTATTAGGGGTGTTTGATCATGTTGTTGCAATAAACGAGCAGCCAAGCACTTCTTTATGGCATTGCCGGTTGGGCCATATGAGCCAAAATGGGATGAAACTCTTATGTTGTTTGGGTTATGTACCGCATTTAAGTTTCTCTGATTTTGAATTTTGTGAGCACTATCTCTATAGGAAGCAGACTAAATCAGCCCATAAAAGAAGGGGAAAGAAAGAGTTTGAAAGCTAATCTTTGGTGCCCATTTTTGATATCTAATGAGGCACAAGTTTCCTGGGTTGAGGTGGAGGCGACAAATCAATCACATGAGGACATGTGGTAGAAGGGTTCAAAGCATGATGACAGCAGTCTTCTGCAGGTCCTATCACAGCCGCCATGCAATTACCTGTCTTCAAGGCGGGGTATTGGCAATCTGGATTGCAATTCTTGGGCATTTTTTTGCATGTACCAGTTGCTTGATTGTTCTTCCTCATCGCACTTGTAGTTCTCTTGAGCTCCTTTGACTTCTAGCTTTTCTCTGCATTCAGTACTCTTTGCTTCCTTCTACTTCGCATCGCTATGGTAACGGCACATGCGTAGTTGTGATCACCCCTTCATCCTACTAGTCTATATTGATTCGCAATCCATTAATGCTCGCCTTCAACGTCTATGCCTTCGGAGCTTCAATAGCATCGATTGGTTGAGGGTGAATGTTCCAACAGCGTTGGTGCTTGCCAACAGATGGCAATGGGGTCTGTGGTGGAGTTTTTGGGTGAGCATCTGGAGCCAACCATTCAATTGATCTATAAACAACTGTTTTTGCTGGTGGATGGAGGATTGTTCATGCATTCGACCTGTTCAGCCGAGTCGATGTTGGCAGAGTTTGGGAATCCTTCCAAAGGAGAGTACAAGCTTAGCTCATGCAAGGATGTTCAAGTGTGAGACCTGTATCACTGGATTTTGGAGTTTGTGTTTTTGTAGGCAAAGACTTATATGATCACTCCCTGGTCTCGAGGGATGATCACGATGGATGAGCAATGACCAGTGACATGGGCATGTATTCTCAAGGAGCACATACATGTAGAGGCTCAAAGGGTGGCAATAGTAGTTGATAAGAAGCAAGCTATGAACTCAAAGATTGGTCAGATTTTGCAGATCCTATTTCCTTTACATCTTGAGTCTACGGTGCCTTGATAGAATATGGCCTTAATTCTTACCCTTGAGCCTGAAGGATCTTTACTGGAGGATGGTGAAAGTTCAGCTAGTTGAGTGCCCAAGAAACAAAAATGTCAAGGGCCTCGTGTCACTCAAGGCATTGTTTCTTCTCTTGCACCCGTGACTCCTTATCATGCAGGTGGGATGAAAGTTTGTTTTTGTAGTGGGGTGGCATCGACTCAGATCAGCGTTATGCCTCCACCTTCCCCATCAGTCATGGCAGAAAGAGTGACGGTGTCGGGGTTTCTAAAAGCAACCCGTTGGTGGGGGGGTCACTCACTCAAAGATGGTTGGAGCAGCTTCAGCAGATGACAACGACCACTGCAACAACCTCTACTATGATGGTGGTGGTGTCTACAGCAGAGGAATTAGCAGTGGTCTCTGAGGTCTCTTTGCGACACAATGTTCTACGGGGAGCGATTCATCAAGAGTTGCTAGTTTGGAATATGAGGTCATTCAATTGCGGGATGAGAAGGCAAAAACAACATCAAGAAAAATCCTCTTAGTAGGATATTGGTGGCCAACCCTTTGGGCAGATGCTTACGACTATGCCAAAAGTTGTGATGTATGTCAAAGAACCATCAAACCCCAACACAAGGATTTCCACCCCCCAACAATAGTTACTATAGCAACCATTTGGAAAATGGGGGATTGACTTCATGGGGCCCATACATCTAGCCATAAAGGAAACACAAGTGGGTGGAAGCTAAAGCAGTAAGAAAAGTAGATGCCAAAAGCACAACAAGGTTCTTATATGAAAATGTCATTACATGATTTGGATGCTCCTTTGAAATTGTGTCAGATAGAGGAACACATTTCATCAATGAGATAATCCAAGAACTCTTGTCTGGCTTTATGATGATCCACTGAAAAAGCACACCTTACTATCCCCAAGGCAATGGGCAAGCAGAGTCCACCAACAAGGTAATATGCATTGTCCTCACCAAGATAGTGGAGCCCGAAAGATTTGACTGGGCAGAAAAGTTGAATGCAGACTTATGGGCATATCAAACCACATTAAAGCTCAGTATAGGATTTACACACTTTCAATTGGTGTATGGCCTTGAAGCAATGGTCCCACTGGAGTTTGTCATACCAAGCTTATGCATAGTAGTGCAAGAACGCATGGGCGACCATGAGTCCCTTAATGGAAGACTCTATCAACTGGGAAAGCATACAAGGACAAGGTTCATGGCCTACCATGCCATGATAATAGAAAAACAAATAAGAAAGGCATAGTTTGACTGAAACCTTCAAGATAAAGAGATCAAGGAAGGTGACCTAGTTCTACTCTACAATGCCAAAGTCCACAAGTGCAAATTGAAATATCTACGTCAAGGACCTTATAGTGTTAAAAGGATGAATCCCATTGGAGCTTTGCTACTGGAAACATTGGATGGAGTCTAATTCAACACAATAATAAATGGAAGCCGATTGAAGTGCTACTACATCAACACACAAGCCATACCTAACCAATAATGAAGATTTGGGAGCCCCAAGTCTTCCTTAGTTAGTATTAGATTGTATCACGAGCACTGACTTGCATATACACGTCTTTGCACCACATATAGGTAGCATCAACCAATTTCAACCTAGGTCTCATGGTGATGACTGATTCCTAGCTGCCCTATGAAATCCCAGCAAAAGTGAGAGCATATAGTTCGTCCCTACCTAGTTATTAGGCCACATGCACTCACACGCTTTCGCTTAAACACATAGTTGATTGCATCAATAATTGTGTCACACGCTTTCATTACACAATAACATCTCTCACACTATACACACACAACTATCATACTTGCATACCAACTAATATAATGATCAATGGTACACCCTATCAAAATGGATGCAGGTTCAGAAGCAATGCCACCGCTAAAGAGGATTCGAAGAAAGAGCCCATCACCTCAGCCACGAGACCCCCTCTAGAGTTTGCAACCATCTACCACCTCTCAACCAAGGCAAGCACATGCATTTGTGGTTTAGAGTGATTGCTCTTTGATGGGGATTTTGTGTAGGACATGGAGATAGAAGAGGTACAAATGCCACCCCAATCACCACTGGCCTACACAACCTTTGACGAAGCCCAGTCCTTGGAGCTTGTGTGGCCACCTCCATCAACTTATGCCCTTTCGAATGAAGCAAAAGCTTCTTAGAGCAAAGGGGTCTTGGGAAGTTTGTTTTAGTGCCTACAATCCTTGGAGGATAGTCCTATAATGACCACATACATCAAGGAAATTCTCCATTCTTACCACTCTAGCGTGCACAGTTGGCAAGTATCATCACTATAAATGAGAGTCAACTAAATATTATACTTGATCAAGGCCTGTCGATGCCAAGTTTCTTGAAATCCAGCCTCTCCTCATCATCAAGGGCACCAAGTTTCATAGGGATGGGATATTACTATGCACAATCATCAACCCTCAACTCAAGGAAGCAACAACATTTCTATTAACAATCATCAGGGTTAAGTATAGCAAGAATCGATCCCTCCCACTCTGTACATTTGTTTTGCTAAGTAGGCAGCTAAGGCAAGTCTGGATCCAACATTTGGTCATATTCTTCATAAAGAAACTCGATCGTTCATCTGGCAAAAAATGCAAGATTCCACACTTATTGGATGTAATCATCAGTAAGGAGATAAAAGAAAAAGAAACGACTTTGTCCCAGTTGCCAAAACCTATTGAGGACTTGGACATCCCCTTATCACCAACATGGGAGCCATCACCACCTTGTCCTACTATCACATTGGCAAATGTGGATACCTCAAAAGACATGCCTATTCTGGAGGCAGAAAATCAAGAAATGCCCCACAAGATGCTATAGCTCGGTGCACGGTTGCAACCAATGTATCTCCATCAATAACAGTAGCTAGAGCCCAATAATGAGGCTACATTGGCACCAGCACCGCCCGTCAACATCATGCCAATCAATGAGCCACAAGGAGATCTAGTGCCAAATCATCAATAAGACTAGTGTACCCAAGTGGTTGACTTATTATTGGAACAACCCCCAACAAGTACTACAGAATCATTAGGATGGCTACATGGGCACCAATTGTATCAATAGTTTCACCAATCCTGATCATTGTCTATCATCCTCCATCAATTTTCATAAGACAAATTCTATCTTCCTCTTGGATTCGCATGCATAAAGTGCAAATAAAATGAAGGAATTCAAGGGAAGGCAATGCGGGATGTGACTTCCATCAACCTCCACCAGACCCAAATACAGTTGACAATAGCACTACAAGCTACGACAATCCTACAGACCTCTTATGACCACTTGACCTTAATCATAGGCTCAACGGTGGGTGGAGGAACTTGCACAAGCTCAACTCACTCTAATACAAAAAGAAGAAGAGCTCCAAGATTTCCAAGAAAAGCTTGAAGACATGCAACAATCTTTGGCAACACACACATTTAGCATTAAAGAGCTTACAAGGGACTACTAAATCTTGAAGGACCAACTTGCCACCACTACAAAGGCTAGCATTGCTCAAGCACAAGTCTTGGACCAATGGTCCAATACCATTGAGGTCATTCCTCAACAAGCGTAGGTCACCTTGTAAGTGAAAAAGATTATGCATATACATCCATCTACCATAAGTATAAGGAAAAAATGGATGAGATGCAATCCCAAAAGATAGTCATCTCAAAGCTTGAACTCCAATTGCTGGTGCAAGAAAATGAGGCAATGGAAGACACCACAAATGCAGTCCCACTACAATGCACAATGGTGGTGTACCAAGAGCTTGTGGCCCACTACAATGCACAATGTTGGTGTACCAAGGCTGCTCTACAAGTGGAAGATCATCTCAAAGCACGAGTGCTAATCCAATGGAAACAACTCCAACTCAAGATCCTATCTGCTCACCCAAACATCAAATGGGAACGTTTTCTAGTGGCAAAAACTCTACTCAAAATTTGCCAAGACTTGTCTGAAGATGAAAAAAATATATTTTGCATGTCTACACATGCCGGGTTTACTGCACTCAGAATGGATGCTTTCATCGCATATGTATGCCTCATGGGTAGTCCTTCCCTCAGGGTCATTGGTGGTTTGTTGCCATTGCTACAAAATCCATCACTATTATCTATAGGGCATGACATAACCAACATCCCACCCTTGTAGGGCTGATGATCCCATAGAAGCAACAAAAGAAGTGTTGGAGGATGACATGGCCTATCTCACATCTAATTTACCATATCTAAACACTCTCTATGCCAATCTCATAAACTCACTCACCCTTGTTGCTACCACCCTCTTAACCCCCTCATGGTCTCTTTGCTCATGCCTCTCACCACTTTCAGTTAACCCAATAGTTGCAAACTTACCAGTCCCTTCTTCCCTTTTTAATCCTACTCCTAAGGATTACCAAGCTGCTCAAACCATTTGCCTCTCCATGTCTTGCCATCACCACCGACACTGCTTGTGCTGCCATCAACAGAAATGGACCCAATGTTTGATTTTGAATATCAAGATCCAGATAATCTGAATCACACTCCCATGCCAAATTCCAATGATGGATATGATTTTGATGTAATACCACTTCCTAGTAACCCCATCAAGGATTTTTGGAACAAATATCCTGACATGAAAACTCAAGGTGGATGGACCATGAACAACTTCCCTACTAGCCTTCATAAGCACCAAATTACTGAATCTTAGATCTAAAAGTTGGATCCCCAACCTGATTGGTGCCGCCCCAAACTCTTTAATGTAATCTTCTTGAAAGAATATCTCCATGCACCTCCTTGCCTCAAAACCCATCCCAAGTTCTATGTAGCTCCATGACGCCATAAATGGAAGGCCAACATACACATTTTGGGTGAGGATTGCACCATGAATTGGCCAATGATCGAGCCATACTCTAGTGTAGAATGGAACATCCAAGGCACACTCATCTAAACATGTCAACAACATGAGATAATAATGTGAGGAAACATTGACCGCATCTTTCGACAAAGTGCTATGTTTTTACAAAACCTTGGAATACATTCTAGAGGTTCCCAACCACATTGACTGCCATTTGCCTACACTTAGCTTCAATCCCAATGGCCGGATCGATCCTTAGACTACAAGAAGCCTCTATCAAGGAGCCATCTTCTTAGAAGCATGCCACATCTCTCTATTCGAACAAATGGTGGATACAGGTTTCTTGAATATAGAGTAGAAATTGTATGGTGCAAAGGTATTACAATAGGATTGACTAGCCTACCAGAAGTTCCATAGCCACCGGGTTACATGCATGGCATCCCAACTCCTTGATCACCACAATAAGCCATAACCTGAGGATGGGTTTAAAAATGGTTTTGGGAGTGTGTTGACCCTATGTCAACATGGACTTAATTAGCACAGAATGTGTGTGTAGAGTAGCGGCAAAGCTCCACTTGTACTTGCATAAGGCCAGGAATAATCTCTCTTAGGAATCCAACATGCAAGTTCTACATATGATTTTTCTACATGCAACTCCTACATGCAATTTCTACATGCAACTCCTACATGTGTGTTCTACATGCATGTTCTACATACAACTCCTACATGCTACACCTATTCATGTACTACATGCTACTCCTATGCATGTTCTACATGCAGTTCCTACATGCAACATGCAACTTCTATACATGCATCCTAGATGCAAGCTCTACAAGTAGAGAGAGAATGTCTTACAATTCCTGCATGCAGACATAGAAGCTCTCCAACTTGTATAAATACCCCATAATGGAATGAAGCCCACACTCTTTGGGGCATTGTGTTGAGTTCTACTTTGGTGTTCGATGCAATTGTCTCCAAGTGTCCATACTCCCTCGCACTCCACATCCAAAGGCATGTCCTAATCTTGCCTCCTACTCCCCTCTCCTCCAACCTTGCAACTCCTTCTCTCCCTCTCCTCCAACCTTGCACCTCCTTCTCTCTTCTCCTCTCTTTCCCCCACCCCAATGCTCTTACACCTTCTCCCTCTTCTACGCCTATGCTCCCCTTACACCCTTACTCTCTTAGTCTAGTTCCTCAACCCTTGACCTCCATGATCTATGAGGGAGAAGAGTTCTCTGCCATGTACTCTACTCCGAATCTTGGATCTTCCTTCTAACCCTTAAACTCCTTCTAAATCCTAGAACTCTTTCTGAACCCTAAATCTCTCCTAAACCTTGGAACCCCTTTTGAACCCTGGACCCTCTTCTAAACCTTGGAACCAAGGAAGGGAAAGCAGCAAGTTTTTGAGCGAGTTTAGGAGCAAGTCTCTTTTGGCAACCAGCATGTTTTGTGCCACCTATTCCACTCAGGATATCTCTCTCTATTCTCTCTCTTTGCAACATCCATCTCTCTCTCTCTCTCTCTCACACACACACACACACACACACACACACACACACACACGCACGCACGCACCACACACACACACACACACACCACACACACACACACATCCTCGATAAGCTTGTATGGTATGTAGTCTGTAAACACAAAAGCCCTCTATTTTATTTTTAGAGCTTCCCAATTTCATCTTCTTAAAGTCTCTCCCTTCCTCCCTCCCTCCCTCCCTCCCTCCCTCTCTCTCTCTCTCTCTCTCTCTCTCTCTCTCTCTCTCTCTCTCTCTCTCTCTCTCTCTCATTTCTATCTTCATTCTACGTGTAGACCCTCTATCTCTATCTATGTCTTTTTGTCCCACCAATTCGGGCAAAACATTGTAGCCCCAAAGGGCTTCCAGAGGAGAGATGGCATGCACAAAATTCACCCTAAAGAGAAATTTCATTAAACTAACGAGAGGAATGAGCTCACTTCAGGTGTTCTGAAGTTTTGATACCAAACATGACTATATTTGGATATTTTTAGCAAAAATTATGAATTTTTAAAAGCCCAAATTGGCATCTAGAGGAGGGCATGACGCCCTCCTCTAGATGCCAATTTGGGCTTAAATTTTTTACTTTAAATCCTTTGTCTTTTTTTTCCCACCATTTTAGGCAAACTTTTTAGCCCAACAGGGCTTCTAGAGAAGAGATGGAATTTCATGAAACTAACAAGAGAAATGAGCTCATTTGATGTGTTCCAATTGTTTTGATACCAAACATGACTAAGTTTAAACAATTCCAGCAAAAGTTGTGAAACTTTTGTTAGGCCAAACTGGCGGAGAGAGAGAGAGAGAGAGAAAGAGAGAGAGAGAGAGAGAGAGAGAGAGAGAGAGAGAGAGAGAGAGAGAGAGAGAGAGAGAGAGAGAGAGAGAAGAGAGAAAAAAGAAATCAAAGAAAATTTTTGAAGCCCAAATTGGCATCCAAAGGAGGGCGTCGGCACCCTCCTCTGGATGCCAATTTGGGCTTTAAAAGAATTTCACAACTTCTGCTAAAAATGTCTAAATATAGTCATGTTTGGTATCAAAATGATCGAAATACATCAAATGAGCTCATTTCTCTTGTTAATTTCATGAAATTCCATCTCTAGTGTAATTCTATGCATGCTAGCTCTCCTTTGAAAGCCTTTTTGAGCTAAAGAATTTGCCCAAACTGGTGGAAAAAAAGATAAATTATCCCGACCAAAAAGGAGAGAGAGAGAGAGAGAGAGAGAGAGAGAGAGAGAGAGAGAGAGAGAGAGAGAGAGAGAGATCTTAGAAATGGAATAGGTGGAACAAAACACATTGGCTGCTAAAAAAAACTCGCTCCTTGCAGACACTCGTTGGAACCTCCCTCTAGCCCTTTAAACTCTTTCTAAACCTTTCAACCCCCAATGGAGGCGAAAGCCTTCATTACCCCAACCATGATGATGCACATTCCTTTCATAGAAACATGCACGATGTTTGCTTACCAGACTTAAGCCTACGTCTCTCACCAGAATATGACCCGAGGTCTTAAGTTACACTTATATTACAACAATCACACTGATATATTTGCAGGTGACAAAAAGCCTCGAAACCCTGCATACTTAGAATACGTTGCTCTTCCTACAGAAGCCGTGGCAAAGAGCCAACATCAGACACGACGGCATGGGAACTTCCTTGGATATGAACAATAGTAAAGTCAAATTCTTGCAATAGAAACGTCCATCGGGCAAGCTTACCTACCAACTTAGGCTTTTTGGACAAGAATCAATAATGCCAAATAGTCCACGTGGAAGACAAAGGGGTTTTCGAGTAGGTAGTGCCAAAACATGGTGATGGAGTAGTTCATTTGGATCTCCATCATCGAGTAGTTCTTATTGGGCTTTGATAGTTGGCAACTTGTGTACTATATTGGTCAGAACCAATTTTTCATCCATTCTTGCATTAAGACCGTGCTAATAGCTGTGTTGGAGGCATAAACAAAGACATGGAAGGCAAGCTTCCAATTGGGCACTTGAATGACTGAGGCTTTAGCCTACATCAACTTGAGGAATCGGAAATCCCAAGCACAATCCTATGTCCATATGATCAGTTTGGTATTGAGGAGCACATTGAGAGGGGTAGCCACATCCGTGCAATGTAATGAAGCATGCGATTATGCCACCTCACTTGGCCAAGGAAATGGGCTAATTGCTTGCTCATTGGATGGGTCATTTTGAATTGCAAATGTGCTCAACCTTATACGGATCCAAGGCAATGGCACCCTTCAAGATGATGTGGCCAAGCACACGTCCACTGTTCACCATGAAGGCACTCTTTTTTGAGTTGAGGGATAGCTACACAGCATGGCATTTCATAAGGCAAATTATGAGGTGGCTGATATGTAGTATTTTCTCCCTAGAAACACTTAAGTCATCTATGAATGTCCTCATGAAGGAATTGAGATATTCATTGAATACTTCTTGGACCAAGCATTGGAATAATGCTAGCACATCCTTGGGGTCAAATGTCATGGCATTGGAAGCAAAGACTCATAATTTGTGATAAATGTTGTCTTTTCTTGGTCTTTCTTGGCCATCCGGACTTGATTGTGTCCACTGAACCCGACAAGAAATGAATACCTCTTGTGGCCAGCAATAGCATTAGAACATGGTATCCATAAAAGGGAGAGGGAAAGGGTCGGTAGTCATAGTTGTGGCATTGAGCTTGCAGTAATCTAAACACACCCACAACATAGTTGTTCCTTTTTGGGACGATTACAATTGTGGAGATCTAGGTTGCATGGTTGATTGGGTATTGCATCTGCAAGAGTTTATTGAACTCCTCTTTCACCTGCTTTGCATAATTTGATTAATCCGATAACATTATTGCTAGATGGGCTTTGCCTCGTCCTTCAAGATGATTCTGTGATGGTAAAATTGAGTGTCTATCCCTTCATGCTTGTGTAACTACATGTGAAGACATCAAAAAATGTGTTGAGGAGTTCTTTAAGTTCCATCCAAAACTCCAGACTCAGTCTGGTGTTGATGCAGACTATCCACATGGGCCATTCTCTATGCTGAGGTTCATGTTCATCAAGGCATCTTCTATCACTAATTTTGAGTGTTGTAATTCCCTTGCAAAATCTTATTTGGCCTAAATTAGCTATAGAATATTGGTTAGGTTATCATCCATTGATTTTGGTAAAGGGTTTGGATCCTTTACTGGCAAATCATCATCTATGGCTGTCTTTCTTGAGGGAGATGATGCTTGTTGAATGGTGCTTGTCGAGGATGGAGAGTACGCCCACCTCAAGGGGAGTCACAATATCGGGGTTGTTTTGAAGGAATTCCTCCTCTTCATTGTCATCAAGTCCTTCCATCATGTTGACTCCTTTAGCTACCTATGGGCAGATGCATGTGTGGATCCAGCCTTAGGGCTTTTACAAATAACTTTACCTTCTTCTTACCCTACTAGATCATGATTTAGTCGTAATCCCAATGCTGCTTTATATGTGCTTGCCACAACCACCACCTGCCAAGCAATATTGGGTAGGCACTACTGATATATTCCATACAAAGGACGACTATGGCAGCCACAAATGTTAGATCAAAACATTGCAAAGGGGCCCATCGGTTGTACATGCTGTTGATCTGCCATCCTTACCATAAATGGCATTAACTCCCATTCGGAGAATCCCAATCATCGGCGCATGTCATCGGATATAATATTGACCCTTGAATTGCCATCAAGCAGTGTGCTCAAAATTTCTTGGCCCTTCAGTGTTACTATGATCTTTACCAGATTCTAGTCATAAATCAGTGGTTTTGATTGTGACCTCAGTAGTTTAGGTTAGGTGCCACAAGCCATTGGACTTGTCTTATGACACATACTGTTTGAACTGGTACTACTAGACCAACTAGAACACTGAGCTACTAACAAACCTATTAACAAAAGATTGGCACCAGATCAGCTACTTTACAGACATATTGATCCGATAGGTCCTTCAATGTGCTCCATATGTCAAATTCAGCCTCGAACGATGCTTGCTCACCCTTACTAGGGATTTTTGGCACTTAGTGTGGGCACACTCAGTTGGATCTGGGAGAGTTCATTCTTGACTCTCAAAATTGCTTCCATTGGAAGCGTCACAGTGTACTGAACATCTACATGTTCTTTCCAATTTATTAGCTCTTTGATTTTCTTTTCTAGTCAACCAAATGAGAATGTGGGACTAGCAAAATCTTCATCACCCTTGTCACTACATTAATGTTGGCACCAGTGTTAACAATTGGAGCTTCTGGATCATTGGGCTCAATGATCTATACATGGTGAATCTAGGGTGTCATAGGAGCACAACTATGGGAATGTAGGCATGTAATGTTGCTCTTTTTGCATGGTGTTTCTTGATAGTTTGCACTTGCTCTTTTAGTGGCCAAGTATATCATAATAATAACAAATGATTTGGCCCAGAGGACCACGAGGCGGTCTTTGGAGAGGGCGATAGGGTCTGGTATCAGTAGCAGGCTCTATGACTATTGCTACTAGGGCTACATCCATGGTTTGAATAGGAATCACCCAGGTTAGGGGTGGCATGCCATACCTACATGCATCAATGGTGTGAGTGGCCATTTGGCATATGGTGCACCATAGTTGATTGAGGTTGCATTCTTCTTATCCATGGCCCTTGTTATGGCATTTGGGACACCAAACATCATGACACAACTAGACAAAGCTTCTATGCCATCTTTGAGTAAGCAAGGGTTAGCAAGACCACACTCTATGGATGATGTCTCGGTTTTCTTGAGCGATCTTCTATGCTCATGATGTTTGTAGGCTCTTTCTTCTCCATTACTATCATCAAAGTTTGTAAGAGAGCCACGGTAAGCTCATTGGGTTGATGGTTCATGCTTTGTGTGGATTAGCATCATGCGTTGAGCACGGCGGGCACAAGTTGGTCAAAAGTTCAATGCAGCCATCTCTAAAGAGGCAACCACTTGTTTTAGTTTACGATTTAGCCCATGCATGAAGTATGAATTCAATACTTCTAGGATAGGGCATTGTGCTTGTGGTAGGCGACTGGTGAGGGTGTGGAACTTGGCAACGTAGTCATCCAATGTGAGATGTCTTTGGTCCATGCATCTAAGCTTCGCGAGGACATGAAACATAGTCCTTTCTATGTGGTAGTGAAGCAAAAAGGCCACATGAAGGGTAAATTTTGGATAGAGCAATGTCCTTGTTGAAGCAAGCGTGCGACTTGTTCCAGGAAACTTTGGAGACTGCATGCTTTGGTATGATATATTGCCAGTATAAACATCACTTGCCTTGGATTCCATTGAAGTGCACCATGATCATTTCAAGGCTGGTCATTGCAAAAATTTTGTGTGAAACCAAAGAAAGCCTACGTTTGTATAAAAGTGGTGTACCCATTCTTGCAAATGCTATAATAGTAGCAATAGTTGTTGTGTTGATATGTCCATGGTTCTGGTTTTGTTATGGCAAAGCAAGTCAGAGGATTAGGTGTTATAGTCTACATTAATATGAATGAAATTGTAAAGAGTGATTATTTAACATTTGTATAATGATATGTGTTTGGCTCCAATTTTTGAGATAGGGGATGTCAAATTGCCAAGTTGCAATTGTAAGGAGTCCTTCCATTTTAGCGGCCACAATTATATCCACATGGAAATGTTTGCTATTCAAGGGTTTAAGGAGATAAATGTTTTCTTTACAACATACTCTTGAGAGTATTGTATATGTGATGCCATGTTTTGGATGACCTATAGGTTTGAAACACAATGTTTGTAGCATTGAGCTATGGATGGTCCTTGTTGCTGAAGTGGTTGAAATGAAAACTGTGTTTGCAAAATGACGTAATGCTATTCCTCCCTATTTGTATTTCCTTTGTGATTGGAAATATTGAAGTCTAGGATTTTCAATATGATTTTGTACAAATGCCGAGTTTGTTGATGTGTGCATGCTCCAACAGTGGGGCTAGAGAATTGCACCCACATAACTACATTTGAGTTGGATGTTGTTACAGTTTTAAAGTGGTTGTCGGCTCTAGTCACAAGACCATCAACTGTGTTGTAGCTCCTTGCACATAGCTCAACAATGATATTCAATTTTAGTTTTATTTCTTTGTGCAAGCTGACAATCTTGGGGGGGTCATTTGGTAAGGAAAGATTGCCTAGGCAATTGCCATGTCTTTTATCCCCACTGCTTGGAAAGTGTAAATGTTACCGATGTATACTAGAACACCATTTTGTTATGCACATGCATCAGTTTGTTTGTGTAGAATAGATTAGGCGTCATCATGTCCAATGGTGGCTTGTGGTAACATTTTGAATTGGTTGGGTCAATGTCTTGCTGACTTTGTATCTTTATTTGGAATTTGTTTAAGATGTTAGTGAATGATAAATCATTTTTGGTCTCTTGCCTATTCTAGCTCCTCCAATTAAGAATACATAAATTGGCTCATGTGGTCTATTTTCCTTTTTCCACATTATGTCATCAAACACATGCCTTTATTTTGCATTTAGTCACCATACTTGGGAGTAATGCTCTTCTATGAGGATTAATCCTACCTTTGGATGTAGGTATTGACCAATCACCAAGCTGATGTCCGGCCGTGTGTTGCATAGGTAAATCAAGCTACCCACAAGTCTTCTGTACTACGCTTCGTCCACCAGTGGTGATGAATCCTCGCTTGAGAGCTTCACGTCAACCTCCATAGGGGTACCAACTGTTTTGCACTCAGCCATGCCAAATGCCTTAAGTATCTCTCCAGCATGCTTCAGCTATGAAATGAAGATCTGTTTCGGCTCCTGCCAAACTTCAATCCCCAAACAAAAATGCATCAGTCTGAGGTTTGTCATTTCAAACTCTCTTCCTAGCAAATGCTTCGTCTGTGAGATCTTCTCTTCATGGTTCCCTGTTATGACAAGGTCGTCCACATAAAGGACCACGATCATACACCTGCCTCCTTCTCTGAATATATACAAATTTGCATCAGATGGGCTCCTCCTGAACCCATTTTGTAGAAAGTAGGCATCAATTCACTAGTACCACGCTCGTGGGGCCTATTTCAGCCCGTAAAGTGCCTTCTTTAGTTTGCAGACTTTACCTTCTGAACCGAGGATCTCAAAACCTGTTGGTTGTTCCACGTATACCTCCTCCTTGAGATCTCCATTCAAAAAGGCAGATTTCACATCCATCTGAAACATGGGCCAACTTCCCTGGGTAGCTAAAGCCAAAACACTATGAATTGTGGTTAGTCGAGCTGTGGGAGCAAAAGTATCTTGATAATCAAAACCATGTACCTGTGCAAATCCTTTTGCCATGAGCCGAGCCTTGTACTTATCCAACGTGCCGTCGGACTTGTACTTGATCTTGTACACCCACTTGGTTCCGATTACCTTGTGTTTTGGTGGTCGATCCACAAGGTCCCAAGTGTTGTTCTTCATTCATAGCCTCCATCCACCTATCATCACCCTGTGCCTCTTCAAGACACTTGGGTTCATCAGCACAGATCACTTCTATCATCAAAGCATAGTTGACCAAGTGTTCCTGCGCCCTTCTTTGCTCCTCTAATCTCTTGGACCAGCTGTGTTCGGATGGTTCCTCCTCAATGTCTGGAGGTTCCCTGCTGTCCAAAAGTTGCTTTACCCACTTTAAGAATGGTCGTTGCCGTTGTGGTTCTACAGGCTCTTCTTCATTTTCTTTGTCTTGAATCCTCCCAAGCACCGTTAGGGGAGTTCGGTCTGCTGTTGGTGGCAGTACTGGATGGATATCCTGGTCCTGGTTGTGGGAAGGAAGCATCCTCCTCCAATTGATGCAGCTGTTCTGAGAAGACCACATCGCAACTTACAATTACCTTCTTGGTAACAGGGTTAGAGAGATGGTAACCCTTCGCCTCTTCACTGTAGCCCAAGAAAATACACTTCCGACTCTTCGGTTCCCATTTGGTCATGGTAGCATCAGGGACATGCACAAAACAGTCACATCCAAAAACTCTGAAATGTGCAGCTGAAGGTTTCTTACCAGAAAAGGCTTGCAGTGGAGTCATGCCATTCACAGCCTTCGTGTAGCTACGATTGAGGATGTAAACTGCAGTGTTACATGCTTCAGCCCAGAAAGTCTTTGGCAAAATTTTCCCTTTCATCATACTCCGGCCCATTTCACAGATGACGCGCATCTTGTGTTCTGCTACTCCATTTTGCTATGATGTATGTGGCGAGGGTTTCTGCCTTTTAATTCTGTGACTTTTGCAGTAACTTTCGAATTCAGTCGATGTGAACTCTCCACCTCTGTCTGATCTCAGCTTCTTCACCTTCCTCCCTGATTCTTTCTCGACCATTACATGCCATTCCGTGAACCTACTGAAAGCCTCGTCTTTCGTCTTCAAGAAGTATATCCATATCCTTCTACTGTAGTCGTTGATCAGCGTCATGAAGTAGAAGGAACCACCCAAAACTTCCATCTCCATTTTTCCACAGAGGTCCGTGTGAACGAGCTCTAGAGGAGCCTTTGCCCTACTGGCCTCTTTAGGAAAGGGCTGCCGATGCTGCTTGCCCATCATGCAAGCTTCACATACATCGGGCAGATCTGAAACTTCTGGTAGGTCTGCAATCATTCCACTTTTATGCATCTTCTTCAAAGAACTAAGGTTAAGATGACCAAACCTCTCATGCCACAGCTTAGTGTTCTTCACATCTGCTCGAGCACTGAAAGCTAAGAGTTTGTAAATGTTGTTGCGTCGTGTACCTTTACCAACGACCTTTCCTTGAAGATGCAGGGTCTGTGCACCATTCTTATTGAATTGAACTTTGAGGTCCCGATCCGTGATCGCAGAAACAGACAACAAGTTCCTCTTGATATTTGGCACATAAAGAACATCAGACATTTGTTTTACAACTCCATTTGACTTGAGAGCAATCGTACCTTTTCCTTTTGCTAGACATTTTGCATCATTGCTGACTGCTACCATGATGTCATTCCCTATCGGCTATAGAGAGGTATACCAATCCTTCCGACTGGTCATGTGGCATGATGCACCACTGTCAATGATCCAAGGTTCATCCGCAGGTACATGAACTGCCTCTGTGCAAATCTCCTCAATTGCTACGAACAGCTCTAGAGGTACTGTCTACGTGCTATTGCTGGACTCTTTCTTCATTGCGTTCTTCTCATCTGCAATCTTCTTTCGGCACTCATTCTGCTTGTGCCCTGCCTTGTTGCAATAGAAGCACTTGATCTTCTTCTTTCTCTTTTTATCATCAGAAGAAGATGGGTTACCAGAGTCCTTACCCTTACCTTTCTTTGATCTGGTCCAAAAAGCCAAATCTTCTCCAGTCCTCGTCTTTTGACGCATCTCCTCCTCCAGAAACATCGCGCTGAAATCCTCAAAGTTGAGGGGCGGATTTCTGTTCTGCGTATTCAGTGCCGTAACAAGACCATCGTACTTTGGTGGGAGAATCCGTATGCACCTTCGTGCTAGATTCTCATTGGTGATGGTGATACCAATTGCAGTCATCTGATCGTGTAGATTCTTCACCCTGGTGATGAACTTCTCTACCGTTTCAGACTCAGACAACTTCTCATTCGCGAGTTGAGTCTCATATTCTGCATCCGCATCTGATTCATGGTCTCATATTAATTTTTCAAGACAGTCCATGCCTCCTCCACTGTGGTGACATGTTGAATTAACGCCATGATGGAATCACTAACACTACAGACAATAGAACACAGCGCATCTGCATTTCTTCTTATCCACGTGAGAATCTCATCCGCAGTTGGTACTATCTATTGTCCAGCATACTATTGTCCAGCATTGGTTGGATCCGGTCTCGGAACCGACCTCATGTCCACCCCAGTAGCAGTGTCCCAAAGCTCATATGCGCTTAGGATGGTCTTCATCTTGAACTTCCAGAAGGATAGTTAGAGCCGTCCAACTTTCCACTTTTGCCAAACGATGGGATTCGCAGTCTTGCAGGTTGGGCCATCTCTCACAATCTGCTCGCAAATAGAAACACACTACCAAATCTTCTTGCTAGAGTCCAGACTCTGATACCATGTAAGAAAATAATACGTCTGTGCTCAACAGATAATAGGATCTCATACGCAAGAGAGAAAACAAGATAGTATGGAGAATAAAAAATTTGATTACTGTAGAATTGATACAATAGATGGCGCTGCCTCCCAACTGTGCGCTCATGTGAAAGAAGCTTCGATGGCATGTTAAAAACAGTAGAAGATGGAGGCTGAATGCTAAGGAATCAAGGTTGCTGTAGCTAATGATGAAATGGGCTTCACGGGCTTACTCTTATATAGCCACCAGTCATAGTCGGTTAGGCTCAATTGGGTGGCCGACCCAGTCCGCCCAAAACGGTCGATTGGGGGTCGGTCTCGAAATAGGCCACCGACCATATGATAGAACCGGTGCGCAAAATAAAACCGTTCGGCCCACAGCCATCTGGGATCATCTGAGGCTCCAAACGAGCCCCGCAACTCGAGAGTGGGCTGCCTCGGGAAACGCTCCGTCTACCCTCAATGCGGTCAGTCAAGGGATGCCTTCCCGCACTTGCATGTAACCTAGTTGGCGGTGTGCCAACTCTATCTGAAGCCGTCCAGCCATCAGGCCACACATGGCCCCCATCTGGTGTCCAAACCAGGACCTACCGGATAACCGAGCAACTCAAATGCCTTCTCTTCATATGGGAGGCTTACAAGTAGAGTTAGCTGGTTCCCGCGTAGTTACATGAGAGTGGAGCAAGAGTGGAGCACTGATATCTAACACTATATTGTATGAGAAGCATGGTGCATTGACAGTGAAAGGATTAGATAAACTGCCTACTATGCCAACATCAGTTGTTGCAAGTAGCATAAAAATGCAGCTCCCATTTTGTTGATTCATTCAACCATGTTATTGTTGTCTTGATTTGATTTCTATATTATATTATTAAATGCTTAGTTACAGTGTTGTCTACCTTTGTGAGGTACAAAGTGCAATATGGGGTGACTACATATGGGTCTAGTATGAATTGAGCATCAATTTTGGCATCCCATAATGGTGCTAGAAACTTTGCAAATGGGTGTTTGTCTAAGCATCTGATAGCTTCCTCTATAGAAATAATGATGCCCGCTTTAAATTTGCTCGTAAACACAATATATATTCTTCTTAAGTCTTACTTCATTAAAAAAATCTGTGAACCTGTGCAAAGAAGTGGAGGTCATGTCATTTAGCTCCCTATACACACTCGTCTCGCAAGGATAGATTTGATATGCAAGGAGTTGTCATGGAGAGGTTCCAAGATTGTTGTTTCATCCATTAGTGGTATTGGGGAAATGAAATTTGCAAATTGGCTTACTCTTTTTTTGGCATGTGCATCTATGTCTATGGCATTGTGCTACTTATGCAATAAGTGATGGAGCAATGCCATATCACAATATAGGTATTGGTCTACAAAGTGTGTTACCAGCTCACTTGATTCATGATAAAAAATAGGGGCTCCCTCCACCCAATGCAAGGCATGATCATGCTTGCTCCCTTGGTTTTGAAATCCAATCGCAAAGTAGAAAATTGTTATCTTCCAAAAGAGCTATGAGTTAACATTTAAAAGCTTTCTCAAATCTTTTATGCAGTGTTCATAATACGGTGCACAAGATACAGGGTCATCACAAACCAATGTTGGAAGCTCATTTTGCACTTGATTGACCACAACTCTCTTAGTTCATCCAACAACACTGACTAATTGCTCTCCCACTCTCCCCACTTGTAATCACATGAAGAATGTTGGTGGGCCTATCTGGTGAGCCATTGTAAAGAGCCTTTTCCACTAGCATTTCAAGTAGTATGAAGATGTTTAGATGCTTTCAAGTTCTCGGTAACCAATATCTAATTTCAAGAGTACATCTAAGTTGGGTTTGTTTTTTACATCCTTAGTAGTTATAACCCTACCATTTAGCTATGCCTTCTACATATGAACTCACATTGAACTAGCACAACAAAGTTTATTAAGATCTTTACGAACTGTATTAGAGCAACTACTAATGTTATCTATTTCAGTTGTAATGGCAAATCAAGCATGACCAAGTGCCTCCTTTAGTGTCTCCCATGAATATGAGATTAAATATCCCAATCAATCAAGTATAGTTACTTACTAAACTTGAAGAAAGGCTTGCTGCACCACAAGCAACAAATACAGCAATGGCTAATATTTGTTAAAAGGGAGTATCATACATGTTGCAACTAAATTAGAGAGTATTCAAACCATACTTCCATGATAGATAGACAATAACATGACAATTAAAATCACAATAAAGTGAAAACTAGAATATCAAACTCCATATACTATTGGTAATGTTCGCCCCAATCTAGTGATAAAAGCATTGAAACGGCACATTGAAATACCATTGTACAAACAAGAGGGTGTCTCGATCTTGCAGCTATGGCTTCCACATTTCTAGGTCAAGATGAATGCACAATGAAATAGCAACATCACAAATGGGTGCTTTATAGAGGAAACTATGGCTCTAGAAATAGAGACTAACCCATTCACAGACACACCAGTGCATGGGTATGTTGATACAGCTAAAATTTTTCATACAATCTCAGCAATCGCTCCAAGCAAAGAACAAAATCCAATGGGTATATATCAAGACAAGAATTATGAGGAGCTAAACTATCCACCGCTATCCTTTGGTCAGCTAAGGTATGAGCGTATGCTCAATATCCTCCACTACCAAAAGGTTGCTCAATGGGAGATTGACCGATGCTTTGCAACACACATCCAAAACCTTTAGTCTCTACTAGTAGTGCAATGATTTCTTCCATTGCCTTTTTGATCTGGTATTTGAATAGTAGCCTTTTGCAACAATGGAAAGGATGTGTAGGAGTGTCTAAGATAAGTGATATATTTTTTTTTGATTGGCTTGATGTGTTTTTGTTTTTTGTCCCTTTGTGTAATTGGTCATAGAATATGTTTTTAGGATATTGGAGATGACAAACTATCTGTGCTACTTTTTCCCCTTCCACCCGTTACTGTTCCAACACAATTCTTGCTACTTGGGTCCGTGTTGAATCATGGTAAATAATTTGTAGTGGTTTTGTTCCGAATACGTCACCACATTTTATATAAAGTTTGAACCTTCCTTTTAGAAAGTGACCATATGTAAATTGGCCATTGTAGGTACTTAGAAGCCCAATAATTAGAAAAATAGTCCCCCCAAAGTCCATTCTCTGATGCCCATTTACTCTTATGCACCAAATATTTTCTGCAACTTTGCACCCCATGTAAATCATGCAAAAAGCTACGTGTTAGAAAATTTTCAAAAAATTATTTTGCCTCTGTGCAATTCATGCTTAGAGAAGATATGAATTGGTTTATGATTGCAGCCCTGATTTCTTTAGTTGTTGAGTTGGTATTTAGCAAGTATTTTATTATGTCAAATAAGCAGTCACCATGTGAGTAAGCATAGTCCCAAGCACCTATTAGGTGTTTCTCATACCACACAAAATCTATTAGAATGTGTGTACCCATACATAAGAATGTGCAATCTTAGTAGCGAGTTTTGTGCAATGTTTTGATGGTTTACTTGGATTCTCAACCGTAGGTAGTATATCAATGTGCACTATAGGTTCAAAGTGAAGCACGTGTCATCATAAATGATCTATAAACATGTGGCATTAAATTCATGCCATGCCTTAAATAAACTCGCTTTTGTTGTAAAGACCAGACATAGATTGGTTTTTTAAAGAATGATAATGCCCAGAGAATAGCAAATTGGTCCCCCTAAAGTCCCTATGCTGTTGGCTTGCTCGTCCACTCTAAATATTCGTTACAAATTTGGACATCATGCAAATCATGAAGAAAATCTAGGGAGAGAAAAGTGCATAAACATCTCACTGCTTGTCCTCTCCATTCTACAAGCTTGTGAGAAACTCTTGAATTATTACTGCTTGGATTTCTATAAACGTCAAAACTTTGTCAACCAGGTACCTTATTGTATTAAATAAACAATCATTAGGGCTATATTTGTAACTTCTTTTGTGATGTTGTTGTTGATGTTGCAAAATGGTGTCAATTGAGTGCTACGAGAACTATGACTTCATCATCAAATTGAGTTGCAACCAGTGTAGCATGAGTTGATGATATGAGTTTATTCTCATTTTGCATTATAGCAGGGACATGGTTCATTATACCAATGCTAGATATTGGACTTGTTTCAATAACTGGTTCAAAGTGGGGGGAGTGTTCAGAATTGTCATCATATAAGATCCATAATGGAGGTTGACACATTTCCACCACCACATTGCATACATATCTTTCTGATTGTACATGACCACACTTTTATTGGTTTTGGAAGGAATTTTAAAAGCCACATAATAGCAAATCCATCTCCCCAAAGACCACTGCATGATACTAGAACACTCATTCATGTAAGTTATTCGTTGGGTGTTTTAGCTTTATGCTGCTCACATATGAAGCTCAAATCAAAATATGTGTTGAAGTAATTTATTGCTTGCTAGTTGTTGAGGAGGAGTAATTAAGGCTTGCTCCTCATTTGGGGTGAGGTCATCTACTATGTATACCAGTTCAGGGTGAGGTTGTCTGCTATGTATACCAGTTGTGGCTCAGCCCCTTTTGGTGCTAGGTTCACTTTCTTAACTTTGGCCGGGGGCCATCATATCCTTGGAATCAACCTTTTGGTATAGGATTTTATACTCCTCTATCATGTAGGCCTCATAATGGGGAGGGACATGATGCAGGTCCTCCTTTTCTTGATCCTCCTCTTCCTCCACTTTGGAATTAACTTCTCTTTTCCCTTGGTGGAGGCTTTTGGGATTTTGGAGCTTCAGAGCTTCGGACTTGAAGGGGGCTCTTCCATGGCAGTAATAGAGCCTTCCATAGAAGAGCCCCCTTCGAACTTGAAGGGGGCTCTTCCATGGCAGTAATAGAGCCTATTGGAGTAGTAACCCTACTCAACTGGGATCCGTAGGTTAGAGGAGAGCTCATGGTGGGCAATGGTTGCTCCTACATATGTCAGCCCAATGGAGGTCCAGGACTTTAAATTCCCCCTTTCTCACCTTGTGGGGTTTGAGCATGTTAAACATATGGAGGGGTACCACCGCCTTCAATTCTTCATGTTTAGGGGTCGTTATCTGGAACCTTATTCTTTTTGGGACATCAATAGTCACCATAATGTGCATCCAATTATGAGAGAACTCTGGCTTGGGGAGAGGGTCATACCAAAAATCATATGCCTCCTTCCAATAGCACTCCTTCTCACAACATTGAAACATTTTCAAGGATGTTGTCCTATCTGTTGTGTCAGATTCCACAGCAAATAGGTGCTTTGATAGTGGGTGGGCCTTGTAGGTGTGCAGGTCTAGTCACACAACTAATCCTGGCATTCGCAAAAATGGCCTACCTAGGATGACTTTTTATCCAGGCTGCTGAGCGAAGTCCATCATCACAAATCAAATGGGGTATGTGAAGCCAAACACCCTTGATAACTCCCAGGGGTTCAGCAGTTCCACTATCGGCTAGCTTCACTACTACAAGATGGGTTTGCTCAAGGGAGTATTTCCCCCACTTTTCCTAGCATTCTTTGGTGCATATACTTATGCCTACTCCCCCATCTAGGATGGCTTTAACCTTTTGGTTCTTAAAGGTTATGGGGATAACAACATCATGGACTACAACCACATGAAATATCATCCTTCGATCTTGCATCCCATGTGGCATCTCTACTGTTGATTTCAAAACTTATTTGCATCGAGAACATGCATCAAAAGAGAGAAATATTGTAAGAATTTAGGCTGAAGCAACATTGATAATATTAGAGTCCAAGAGTATCGACTAAGTAATTTATTGTATTGACTAAGTACTTTATTGTATCGACTAAGTATTTTATTATATCAAATAAACAATCACCATTTTCTGTTCCCCCTTAAGTTTTCCAAGGTTCTTCTTTATTCCGTTTCCATTTTTTAATTTTCTTCATTGTCCCCTTAAGTTCTCCCTATTCTTCCTTATTTTCTGACTCGTTATCTTTCCTAATTTCTTTATAAAGATAAAATATTTCAATTCATTCTAGTTTACTAAACTTACCTCTAGTTAATTCATAATTATGGACCTTTCTAACCAATATTATTATTAATTTCTCCCTATTCTCTAAATCCTTTCTAATTACTCTCTTATTTCCCTAAATACTTCCTATTATCTTTTATTTTTGAATTCATTATTTACTCTATATAAAAAAATATCTCACCCTCCTCATTTATATACAAAACTCTCACCTTCCTCATTACATTATTATGCACTCACTTACTCTATATATACAAAACTCTCACCCTCCTCAACACATATGTACTTCTAATTCTCAAAATCACCCTCTTCCCCCAAAAAACTTTTTGCCCCTTACTTATTCCCCCAAGTAAATGTTTCCCACCCTCCACTTTTTTTATTTGTAACCAAGTTTATTCCTGTACATTTCCACTCTTATAAAACCCATCTTTTACACTTCAAAATTTTTACATAATGCTAGCTAAGTTTATGTCTAGGCTTCTAATTTATTGTGACCCCGATAACAAGGGAGGAGGGTCTATGACACCTGTCTTCCCAATTTAAGTTAACTTGGTTCTTATCATGTTTTCTTGTTGGATGGTAGTAGGTATGCAGATTCTCCTCTTCAATAAATGAGATGCTTGTTAGGACTTCATTGGTGGTACTTTTGTTTGCAAATAGTTTTTTGCTTAATATTATTATTGGCATTCATTGTCAAGTAAACTCTTACATTCTCATAAGTGGACTTAACCCTGGAGCTTGGACTACCTAAAGGATTCAACACTTTTGTACCAATGCTTGTTTTATGAACACGCAAGTAATAAATAATTCTTTATCCACCCTTATCTGAGCTTCGTGTGCCATGTTGTTAAAAGGTTTTATATTTTAAACGTGCACACACACACACACACACACACACACACACACACTGTCTCGATCTTATTTTGTTACCAAGTCGTATGCATGGTCAGATACATGAGTTAGTATTAATTTATTTAATTATCGCATGTACCTTCACATAAGTTCACATACATATTATCCCTTTTCATGACCTACATATGCCGTTGAGAATTCTACATAGAGTTAGCTATGGCTTATCACCATTGTTGGGTCTAATATATCCAAGTGTAACTCCACTCCCTTATCGTTTCACCAGGCTCCCTCCTTAGGTATAGTAAACATCCTAGGATTTACCCTCAGTCAATGATACCATGTCTTGTCAATCCAATAGAAAAACTGAGTTGACCCTAATAATCACCTTGTTTCCAATTTCCCACTGTTATCCATGTACCAATACTCCTTGAAAGGATGATACCAAAACCCTTAATGAAATAGTCATAGCACTAGTGTGTCTCTCTCCCCCTTGGATTCTAAGGGAATGGGTGGAAAGTACTCTAATACATGTTTAATATGGGAGCCAAAAAGAAGGGTTAGAAATTGCAGTAAGTAGATGGTAACTAAAGTTAGTCTACTGGTGGTTGAATTAGCATTTCAGGCATGAGCCTCCATAGTACATGAGTCTATCCTATATCTAACCCTGAGTCCCCTACCCTATGTCTGAGGTCGAACGGCTACTTTGGCCATTCTTTGAACTCCTCTCGGCTAAGCTTCTTTTTCTCCTTCGTCCACTTCCTTTTGCTCTCATCCCTTGCATCCCTTCTTAGTGCCCACGCATCCCTCCTTGAGCTCCTCCTCTTTGCCCTTGCATCCCTCCTCGGGCTCCTCCTCTTTGCCCTTGCATCCCTCCTTTCCACCCTTCTATTCTACTCTACCCTTTCTTTTCTTCCATACTCGTTGTCTCTCCTAAAAGAAAACAATACAATGTCTGTGCTCAACAGATAACAGGATCTCATATGCAAGAGAGAAAAGCTGATAGTATGGAGAATCAAAAATTTGATTACTGTAAAACTGATACAATAGATGGCACTGCCTCCCAACCGTGCACTCCTGTGTGAGAAGCTTCGATGGCATGCTGGAGACAATAGAGGACGGAGGCTGGATGCTAAGGAATCAGGGTTGTTGTAGCCAGTAATGAATATGGGCTTCACGGGCTTGCTCTTATATAGCCACCAGTCGTAGTCGATTAGACCCAATTGGGTGACCGCGACCCAGTCTACCCAAAACGACCGACTAGAAGTCGGTCCCGAAATAGGTCACCAACCACACGATAGAACCGATTCGACCCAAAGCCATCTAGGATCATCTGGGGCTCCAAACGGACCCCGCAACCCAAGAATGGGATGCCCCAGGAAATGCTCCATCTACCCTCAATGCAGTCAATCATGGGATACCTTCCCACACTTGCATGTAGCCTAGTTGGCAGTGTGCCAACTCTATCTGAAGCCGTCCAGCCATCAGGCCACACATGGCCCCCATCTGGTGTCCAAACCAAGACCTACTGGATAACTGAGCTACTCAAATGCCTTCTCCTCATATGGGGGGCTTACAAGTAGAGTTAGCTGGTTCTCGTGTAGTTACACGAGAGTGGAGCATTGATATCTAACACCCCCCTTCAATGTCCACCCACAAGTGAACTTAGTTTTTCGGCCCAATGCCAAGTCGGTGAAGATGTCCGCATCATTCTCTGTAGTCGGACAGTACACCAAGACAACCTCTTCATCCATGATGAGCTCCTGTACAAAGTGATATTGAATCTCAATGTGTTTTGTGTGAGCATGGAACACAGAGTTCTTTGCAATTGCCATGCAACTCTGATTATCACATGATAACTGCGTAGGATTGTTCTGCACTACACCCATGTCCCCTAAAATCCTCCTCAACCACACTGCCTCACAAGAAGCAAAACATGCTGATTTGTACTCAGCCTTGGTAGAAGAAAGAGCAACTGTAGGTTGCTTCTTGCTGACCCATGACACAGCTCTAGATCCAAGTGAGAAACAGTAACCTGTCACTGATCTCCTGCTGTCCACATCTCCTACCCAATCCGAGTCACAGAATCCAATCAAGATTTTGCCCTTAGTATAGGTGATGCCATAATCAAGTGTTCCTTTGATGCATTTCAGCACCCGCATCCCTACCCTCCAATGGTTCTCCTGGGGCTTATTGGAAAACCTGCTTAGTACACCAGTTGCAAAATTGATGTCCGGCCGCATGTTGCACGAGTAAATCAAACTGTCTGCCCACAAGCCTTCTGTCCTTCGCTTCATCCACCAGTGGTGATGAATCCTCATTTGAGAGCTTCACGTCAACCTCCATAGGGGTGCCATGCCAAATGCCTTCAGTATCTCTCTAGCATACTTCAGCTATGAGATGAAGATCTGTTTTGGCTCTTGCCAAACTTCAATCCCCAAATTGAAATGCATCAGCTATCATTTCAAACTCTCTTCCTAGCAACTGCTTTGTCTGCGAGATTTTTTCTTCATGGTTCCTTATTATGACAAGGTCGTCCACATAAAGGACCACGATCATACACCTGCCTCCTTCTCTGTAGATATACAAATTTGCATCAGATGGGATCCTCCTGAACCCGTTTTGCAGAAAGTAGGCATCAATCCACTGGTACCATGCTTGTGGGGCCTGTTTCAGCCCATAAATTGCCTTCTTCAGTTTACAGACTTTACCTTCTGAATCGGGGATCACAAAACCTGGTGGTTGTTCCACGTATACCTCCTCCTTGAGATTTCCATTCCAAAAGGCAGATTTTACATCCATCTGAAACACGGGCCAACTTCCTGTGCTGCTAAAGCCAAAACACTGCAAATTGTGGTTAGTCGAGCTATGGGAGCAAAAGTATCTTGATAATCAAAACCATGTACCTGTGTGAATCCTTTTGCCATGAGCCGAGCCTTGTACTTATCCAACATGCTATCAGACTTGTACTTGGTTTTATACACCCACTTGGTGCCGATTACCTTGGGTTTTGCTGGTCGATCCATAAGATCCATCCACATATCATCACCCTGTGCCTCTTCAAGGCACAGGTTCTTCAGCACGGATCACCTCTGTCATCAAAGCGTAGTTGACCAAGTGTTCCTGCGCCCTTCTTTGCTCCTTTAATCTCTTGGACTGGTGGTGTTCGGATGGTTCCTCCTCAATGGCTAGAGGTTCTCTACCATCCAAAAGCTGCTTTACCCACTTCAGGAATGGCCGTTGCCATTGTGGTTCTGCAGGCTCCTTCCTCTTCTTTATCTTGAATCCTCCCAAGCACCGTTGGGGGAGTTCGGTCTGCTATTGGTGGTTGTACTAGATAAATGTCCTGGTCCTGGTTGTCTGGGAAGGAAGCATCCTCCTCCAATTGATGCGGCTGTTCTGAGAAGACCACATTGCGACTTACTATTACCTTCTTGGTAACAGGATTGTAGAGATGGTAACCCTTCGCCTCTTCACTGTAGCCCAAGAAAATACACTTCTAGCTCTTCGGTTCCTGTTTGGTCCTGTTAGCATCAGGGACATGCACAAAATAGTCACATCCAAAAACTCTGAAATGTGCAGCTGAAGGTTTCTTACCAGAAAAGGCCAGCAGTGGAGTCATCCCGTTCACAGCCTTCGTGTAGCTACGATTTAGAATGTAAACTGCCGAGTTACATGCTTCAGCCTAGAAAGTCTTTGGCAAATCTTTCCCTTTCATCATACTCCTGCCCATTTCGTAGATGACGCGCATCTTGCATTCTTGCGTACAAAGTGATATTGAATCTGAATGTGTTTTTTGCGAGCATGGAACACAGGGTTCTTTGCAATTGCCATGCAACTCTGATTGTCACATGATAACTATGTAGGCTTGTTCTACATTGCACCCATGTCCCCTAAAATCCTCCTCAACCACACTACCTCAGAAGAAGCAAAACATGCTGATTTGTACTCAGCCTTAGTAGAAGAAAGAGCAACTGTAGGTTGCTTCTTGCTGACCCATGACACAACTCTAGATCCAAGTGAGAAATAGTAACCTATCACTGATCTCCTGCTATCCACGTCTCCTACCGAATCCGAGTCACAGAATTCGATCAAGATTTTGCCCTTGTTATAGGTGATGCCATAATCAAATTGATGTATTTCAGCACCCGCATCCCTGCCCTCCACCAATGGTTCTCTCGGGGCTTATTGGAAAACCTGCTTAGTACACCAATCGTAAAATTGATGTCCGACTGCATGTTGCACAAGTAAATCAAACTGTCCACAAGCCTTTTGTCCTTCACTTCATCCACCAATGGTGATGAATCCTCATTTGAGAGCTTCACGTCAACCTCCATAGGGGTGCCAACTGTCAGCCATGCCAAATGCCTTCAGTATCTCTCCAGCATACTTCAGTTGTGAGATGAAGATCTGTTTTGGCTCTTGCCAAACTTCAATCCCCCAACAAAAATGCATCAGGCCGAGGTCTATCATTTCAAACTCTCTTCCTAGCAACTGCTTTATCTGCAAGATCTTCTCTTCATGGTTCCCTGTTATGACAAGGTCGTCCACATAAAGGACCATGATCATACACCTGCCTCCTTCTCTGTAGATATACAAATTTGCATCAGATGGGCTCCTCTTGAAAGTGTTTTGTAGAAAGTAGGCATCAATCCACTAATACCACGCTTGTGGGGCCTGTTTCAGCCCGTAAAGTGCCTTCTTTAGTTTACAGACTTTACCTTCTGAACCGGGGATCACAAAACCTGGAGGTTGTTCCACGTATACCTCCTCCTTGAGATTTCCATTCAAAAAGGCGGATTTTACATCCATCTGAACCATGGGCCAACTTTCCTGTACTGCTAAAGCCAAAACACTGCGAATTGTGGTTAGTCGAGCTGTGGGAGCAAAAGTATCCTGATAATCAAAACCATGTACCTGTGCGAATCCTTTTGCCATGAGCCGAGCCTTGTACTTATCCAACATGCCATTGGACTTGTACTTGGTCTTATACACCCACTTGGTGCCGATTACCTTGCATTTTGGTGGTTGATCCACAAGGTTCATCCACATATCATCACCCTGTGCCTCTTCAAGACACTTGGGTTCTTTAGCACGGATCACCTCTGTCATCAAAGCGTAGTTGACCAAGTGTTCCTGCGCCCTTCTTTGCTCCTTTAATCTCTTGGATTGGTGGTGTTTGGATGGTTCCTCCTCAATGGTTGGAGGTTCTCTACCATCCAAAAGCTGCTTTACCCACTTCAGGAATGGCCGTTGCCGTTGTGGTTATGCAGGCTCTTCTTCCTCTTCCTTATCTTGAATCCTCCCAAGCATTGTTGGGGGAGTTTGGTCTACTATTGGTGGTTGTATTGGATGGATATCCTGGTTCTAGTTGTCTGGGAAGGAAGCATCCTCACCCAATTGATGCGGCTGTTCTGAGAAGACTATATCGCGACTTAAATTACCTTCTTGGTAACAGGATTATAGAGATGGTAACCCTTTGCCTCTTCACTGTAGCCCAAGAAAATACACTTCCGACTCTTCGGTTCCCGTTTGGTCCTATTAGCATCAGGGACATGCACAAACCAGTCACATCCAAAAACTCTGAAATGTGCAGCTGAAGGTTTCTTACTAGAAAAGGCCTGCAGTGGAGTCATCCCATTCACAGCCTTCGTGTAGCTATGATTCAGAATGTAAACTGTCGTGTTACATGCTTCAGCGTAGAAAGCCTTTGGCAAATCTTTCCCTTTCATCATACTCCTGCCCATTTCGCAGATGACGTGCATCTTGCGCTCTGCTACTCCATTTTGCTGTGGTATATGTGGCGGGGGTTTCTGCCTCGATCCCGTGACTTTTGCAGTAACTTTCGAATTCACTCAACTTCTTCACCTTCCTCCCCGTTTCTTTCTCGACCATTACATGCCATTCTTTGAACTTACTAAAAGCCTCATCTTTAGTCTTGAGGAAGTATATCCATATCCTTCTACTGTAGTCGTCGATCAGTGTCATGAAGTAGTAGGAACCACCCAAAGCTTTCGTCTCCATCTTTTCATAGAGGTCCATGTGAACGAGCTCTAGAGGAGCCTTTTCCCTGCTAGCCTCTTTAGGAAAGGGCTGCCGATGCTGCTTGCCCATCATGCAAGCTTCACATACATCAGGCAGATCTGTAATTTCTGGTAGGTCTGCAATCATTCCACTTTTATGCATCTCCTTTAAAGAACTAAGGTTTAGATGACCAAACCCTCATGCCACAGTTTAGTGTTGCTCACATCAGCTCAAGCACTGAAAGCTGAGAGTTCGTAAATGTTGTTGCACTATGTACCTTTACCAACGACCTTTCTTTGAAGATCCAAAATCTGTGCACCATTCTTATTGAATTGAACTTTGAGGTCCCGATCTGTGATCGCAGAAACGGACAAGTTCCTCTTGATATCTGGCACATAAAAAACATCGGACAACTGTTTTACAAATCCTTCTGACTTGTCATGTGGCGCGATGCACCACTGTCAATAATCCAAGGTTCATCCGTGTTGGTACTGCCTACGCGCTATTGCTGGACTCTTTCTTTACTCCGTTCTCATCTGCAATCTTCTTCCGGCACTCATTCTACTTGTGCCCTACCTTGTTGCAATAGAAGAACTTGATCTTCTTCTTTATCTTTTTATCATCAGAAGAAGATGGGTTACCAGAGTCCTTACCCTTACCTTTCTTTGATCCACAGCCAAGAAAGCTGAATCTTCTCCAGTCCTCGTCTTTTGATGCATCTCCTCCTCCAGAAGCATCATGCTGAAATCCTCAAAGTTGAGGGGCAGATTTCTATTCTGCGTATTCAGTGTCATAACAAGATTGTCGTACTTTGGTGGGAGAATCAGTATGCACCTTCGTGCTAGATTCTCGCTGGTGATGGTGATGCCAATCGCAGTCATCTGATCGCGCAGATTCTTCACCCTGGTGATGAACTTCTCTACCGTTTCAGACTCAGACAGTCTCTCATTCACGAGTTGAGTCTCTAGATTCTGAATCTGCATCTGATTTGTGGTCTCGTACTAATTTTTCAAGACCATCCATGCTTCCTCCGTTGTGGTGACATGTTGAATTAATGCCATGACAGAATCACTTACACTGCAGACAATAGAACACAGCGCATCTGCATTTCTTCTTGTCCACACGAGAATCTCATCCGTAGTTGGTACTATCTGTTGTCCTGCATTGGCTATATTCGGTCTCGTAACCGGCTTCATGTCCACCCCAATAGCAGTATCTCAAAGCTCGTATGCGCTTAGGATGTTCTTCATCTTGAACTTCCAGAGTGGATAGTTAGTGCCGTCCAACTTTTCGCTTTCACCGAACGGTGGGATTCGGAGTCTTGCGGGCTGGGCCATCTCTCACAATCTGCTCGCAAACAGAAACACACTACCAAATCTTCTTGCTAGAGCCCAAGCTCTGATACCATGAAAGAAAACAATACAATGTCTGTGCTCAACAGGTAACAGGATGTCATATGCAAGAGAGAAAAGTTGATAGTATGGAGAATAAAAAATTTGATTACTGTAAAACTAATACAATAGATGGCGCTGCCTTCCAGCTGTGCGCTCCTGTGTGAGAAGGTTAGATGGCATGCTGGAAACAGTAAAGGACAGATGCTGGATGCTAAGGAATCAGGGTTGCTATAGCCAGTGATGAATATGGGCTTCACGGGCTTGCTCTTATATAGCCACCAGTCGTAGTCGGTTAGACCCAATTGGGTGACTGACCTAGTCTGCCCAAAACGACCGACTGGAGGTCGGTCCCAAAATAGGTCACCGACCACACGATAGAACCGGTGTGCAGAATAGAGCAACTAACCTACGTCTCCGATCGACCCAGAGCCATCCGGGATCATCTGGGGCTCCAAACGGGCCCCACAACTCAAGAATGGGCTGCCTCGGGAAATGCTCCTTCTACCCTCAATGCAGTCAATCATGGGATGCCTTCCCGCCCTTGCATGTAGCCTAGTTGGCAGTGTGCCAACTCTATCTGAAGCCGTCCAGCCATCAGGCCACACATGGCCCCCATCTGGTGTCCCAACCAAGACCTACCGGATAACCCAGCTACTCAAATGCCTTCTCCTCATATGGGGGGCTTACAAGTAGAGTTAGCTAGTTCCCGCGTAGTTACACGAGAGTGGAGCATTGATATCTAACATCTCCCCCATGGTGGATTCGTCTAATTCCCCTCTTTGAGGCAATAGTCTATCCTCTTCCTCATGTTCTCTGATCACCTACATTCCCCATCTCTATGCTGCTCCTGTGATATCTGCCCTGTTCCATGTGGGTACGCTGAGAACTCGGACGATAGCTACCATGGAAGCATCCCCCATTAGTACACCTGAGCAATCTGGCATAGTAGACAATGTTTTGTCTTCTTCTCAGGTTCCAATACTCTGGCACTCTTCACATGTAAGGCACCAAAATCATTCTTGATTCATGGTGATGACACTGCAGTCTGATTGCTGAATTAGAGCCTACGTTCATGGGCCTTTGGACTTTGTTTGAATATGGAATGTTTCATGCTTTATTCTATTGCCATTATCTCTCTCAGAATGTTTTGGCTGCTCGCTGCTCACTGGTGTCTCTATACCAGTGTTGAGATGGATTGCTTGAGTCAAACGTCCTTTAATCGCTCTTATCGTAGTTTATTGTTTTTTTGGGAAAATAGTTTGCTAAGTCTCATACAAATGCCAGTCTGGCTTTTGTTTGCATCATCACGGCTCTCTTGCTTCCCTAGGATGGTGTTTCATTCTTCGCTACCCACCATAGTCATATATCGTCGCATTTAATCTCTACATGACTATCTTGATCTCACAATTAATAGTATGATTTCATCCATCATTTATTCAGACCATTTGATGTGGACACTATAGTTAATAAAAACTTGCAGGCTATGTCTTTTTCTATATATGAAACCTTCAGCTAGGTCCTTGTTTCATTCACTAGTTACTCAACTGTACTTTTGGACGTATTTGACAAGTAGCATGAGTTAGTTGTTTAGTTTTTAGGAAATAGACTTCCACGAATGATTTTTTGGTTCTGTTACTCATCAGCAGTTGGGTTGTCACTGGCCCTTTCTTGTTGGGAGAGCCTGGCAGTACCTCCTTATACTGGTAAATCTTAGTAATCTTGCTTTTTAACATTGTATGTATGAATTCAGTGATAGTGGCGCTGACCTTTTTAGTACAAAAGGATCCCAAGAAGAGGGAGACTCCTCTTTTAGTTACATCTTGTTTTTATCACAGTCGGATGTGTGTAGAGGATAGATGTGAGTCAGCTTAGTCTCCCCATTATTTATTGAAGACCACCCTTGAAGTGATTATGGTTGAGCTTGCCCCTAGAGTTCAATCATGTGTCTTTAAAGATGTGTTCCCTCGTGTTCCTTTGCATTATGTTACCTTGATTCTAGTTGCATTTGATTGGACTAGTTTGCATTAGTTGTCTTTCTTTTTATGACTTCAAGATTCAAATCCCAAGGTCTCTATTGCTGGCTATGGTTGTGGGTGGGTTTGAACATAAGCATCTGTAATTTCTTTATATGTATAATGATGAGTATTGAATGAATGATTGCATGACCAAATAAGGTCCTTCAGAGAAATAACATATATTTGTTTGCATATAGATTGTAAGCTATTTGGATATGATACTTATAGTAAGTTAGCCTAAAGCTTTTATATAAATACATTGGTCACCACTCTTTATATCTAGTTCGTGACCATGATTGTCTGCTCATTTAGACCCATATTAATGGTCCGTGATAGCCATCTCCCTTATCTCCTTTATCTCATAGATGGTTAGTTTCTTTTGTGCTTGATGTCATGTATGCATGGTTTTCTCTTGCTTACCCATATCCTTTAAAAAATGGGCTAGGGCCATGTCTATGTATACGCATTATATTAGTCCATAGCCTTGATATGCTTGCTGTTTTTGTCTTTCTGATAATGCTTTTTGCTACTCTAGAAGGGTGTGTCTTGCCTACCACTAAGTAATGGTGGATGTGTATATCTAGCCCTAGCCCAACATGCCCCTCATTTGTTCCATTTTTGTCCACGAGTTTCATCTTTATGCATACGTATGCCTTTGCAGCTCAAATTTGATGATGGCAGAATTCTTACAGCTTCTAACTTATCCGAGCTAGTTGCTCACTTAATGTATACCGGGGGACTCTATCTTTAAAATACAAGAAATGTTTAACGAAGTGGATATATTGATGGAATGGTCCAAAGGATTTACCATGGAGCTGTTAGATTCACCTTTTTGATTATGTGATATTCTATGAGCTCTTCTTAAAGGTTTCCGTTAGACACACATTGGTATAGAGTCTTATGAAACCTTGGTGTAATTAGTTTGCAAGGATACAAGTGCAATATGATTTATGGTATTTTCGACAGTTCCCTTCTAAATCATCTCATTAAACCCCTCTTCCTGCTTCAATATTTCTGGTTTTAGCTCTCAATATAGTTCTGATTTTCAAGTTGAGTCTCTTAATTAGCTGTGGATGGGAGTTCCTAATTGCGATAACAAGCAATCAAGGATGATGACATGTGTCTTCCCTTCTAGTTTAAGCTATGATCCTAACTTAAGCTTGTTGAATGGTGGTAGGTAATAGTCCTTGACACTGGAATACTTCTCATCCCAATCCGCTATAAGATCCGTTATTTTAGAAATGCCCTTTACGAATGTATATTCTGTTATTAATAAAGTCATTTTTTCAAGTAAATTGCAAGTTCAAATTCTCTATTAACCAAGTCAGAACCACTAATAAGGCAACAAGACATTTTTCTCAAGAATAAGTGAAAAACTCTCTTTGTATTGAATGCTCTTATTTGATAAAACCCCAAAAAATAGTGATTTTTTAATCATACATTTCTCACATCCAAGAGTGATATGTTTAAGTGGCTACTTTTAGAGCCCTTTTTTTAAATTTATGTGCTCTATTTTTTTTAAATGTGAAAAAATGTGGAAATATGAATCTTTTACATAGGATAATTTTGCTTTTTAGCACATTTTGAAAAATAATCCATTTTTTCAATATTTTCAAGGGAATCTTTAAGGAGAAACATTTGCAATTACCCAAACAATCTGCAATATTGTTTTATCAATTTGCAAAAATATGCATGTTGGACTGATTGGATATGATATTATTTGTGTCAACTTATGTTGTAGCTAACCTAATAGTGGTCCTAATATTGGTCTATTTGGGACACCACCATTAGGCCATCTAATAATGCATCCACCTAAAATGAATGCATTGAATCCTTAGATAGTCTTTATATGTGCTTTAATATGACATTATGGTCATGTGGAAGACAACATCGTGTAAGGACCTGAATTGAATTACTTCAACAAGTCATAAAAAGGATCCCCATTGTTCATGGTGTGGGGACGAGAAGACTGCTACATGAAAAAAAAATCGTTGCTCTTTAGACGTAACAAGCTTGGTGTGGAAGCAAACTTGGCCATTGTTTTTTACCTTTGATTATCGATAAATGCAAAAATACCTCAAATAAAGCAATTGTAAAAGTGAAACAGCTGGGCTATTGACATCCTCATATTATTGCAATGAGTCTTCAACCTTTACAAGAGCAAAAAAGGCAACGTGTGGTTTTTGAGTAGTTAGAGTTGTAAAAGCCTTGTCTAATGTACTCTTACATAATTGACATAATAACATCAAATTTTATGTTTGTTTGGAGCATGACTTAAGGGATACAAATTTTATGTTCTCATATTTACTCATTTATGAGTAGTGCACAAAAATATAACAAAATGCCTCCTTATCAAAGTGCAACGAAGAATAAATGTTTGCAATTTAATTTTAAAATCTTAGGTGATAGATTGGGCCTTGCCCATATCGTTAAAGTTAAATGACTCTCCCATAGGTAGTGGAACGGTTTGACTTTGGTTTTCGCAAATATGTCTTGTTCTAGCTCCATTATATTTCTTAGCTTGTGTCCCCTTAAGTATAAATTATCAAAAAATAAAAAACTATTTATATGAAAAATAGTATTTGAAAGGTTTCCATTATCATACAATCATTTCCTTTGGAAACAACCTTATCAAAAAATAGAACATTATTAATATGAAAGTAATACTTGAAACTCTCAAGTCCTATGCTTCCATTATGACACAATCAACTCATTTAAAACACTCCATAAAACTTTGATTACTTCCAAAGTATGCACTCCTACATTAATAAGAATAATAACAATTTGAAACATATGGCAAAGGGAGATGGAGACAATTCATAAGTAATTTCATTGTTAAATTATTAAATTTAATGTTTCATCAAGCATGAGGGCATAATGAATGAGCATAAGAAAATACTGAATTAAATTTGGAAAGGACAAGACATAATCAATCACATTCTGAATGTCAAAGGGAATTGTAAACACACATTCTTTCAAAAGGCAAGACTTAGTGCAGCTAAAGAAGAAAACATTAGTCAAAAAGTTTAAGAAATGGTTCCTTCTATATTGTAGCTCATCTTTATTGGGAAGAGCGCGGATAACAAGTACAGTAATCACATAGTCCTTGTATATTGTAGTTGATCCTCTTTATCAGAAAGAGTATGCATAAACCATTACAACCTTGCACATTGCCATTCACACCTAGCAATCAAAGTTTGGACATACAACAGTGTTAGATCGCCAAATGGAAATTCCTGTATTAAAGATATAAAGGACCAAGTTTCCGTCATCTTGAACTTTGAGATATGTACTAGTCCAACAACCTGGGCCGCTGTCACATCGTGTGGGTGTAAACCAAAGGACGTTTCCTACTCCATCATAGACAGCAAAGGTGCCATCTAAGTTGATGCGAGCATAACAATTGGTGCCTTTGTTAAAGCATTGTGTACCACAAGCCCAGGTAGGACGCATCTGATCGCGTGATGGTCCAAGGTCATACAGTACCAAATTACAATCAGATTGCATGATCAAGTAAAACCTTCCACTTGGGGAAGTTATGAAATAGGGTAAATTGTTAGGGGAACTCTGTGAAGCCAAGACGTTTGTGTCATAATTGGACGTGAAGAGGGCAAAGTGATAGGGAGGGCAATGGAGGGGAGCCCCAAGACTCAAGGATTTATTTGTTGCCTTGCGATTGTGAAGAAATTTCTTGAATCGACGATTGAAAGCACGAGTTGTGGCATTGGATCGCATCTTGTTGGAAGCTAGTTTAGTTGATGAAGCATTGAGGATGTGGGTGTTATCCATATTTGGTATACCTAGCAATCAATGGATAATGATGAGCATCAAGGGATGCAAAAGAGAAATCCAATGAAGATAGAAAAACATTATAAAAGTGCAATTAGGTTGTTTAGAGACTACCCAAGAATCATCATATACGTGTAAGACTACTTGGCAATCCATGTCTAGCCCACAGTCGAGATGCATTTAGTGCACCATGGGTGCCATAACCACTGGAAGCTAATGGTTTCTATGCGAGAAGTCACCTAGTAATTCGTCATGATTGCGGACATCGCTGTCGTCGGAATCACCATCGGCCGTGCTTGTGTCAGGCGTGGATCCTCCTATGGTGCCTCGAGGATTGTTCACCAGTTCGATCCAGTACCACGTAAGAAGAGACGCACCCTGGTTAAAGATCCCTGGAACATCATTGTCCGTGGCCACCATGGCAGCACCGAAGCCATTCCGGATGTACGCGGCGAGGGTATCGATGAGGTGGGAGAGAGGGTCGAGAATGTCCCAACCAAAAACGAGACCAGCCCGGCTTTGCCCAGCGCAACGTGCCACGTCGAACACCATCAGGCCCATGTGCATGCGGATGTTGCGACTCGGCCAAACTGTAAATTGGCGAGTTAAGCCCACGGCGAAGTACTCGTCCCCGTCCATCTCCAGTCCCTCCTCGTCAAAGTTGTTTTCCATCTCTCTCACCGCTGTCTCCTGGGCATTAGTGTCGGAAAAGTCTCCAGGTCGGTCGCCTATGCTGTCAAGACACTCCACTGCTAACGGAGCTACCATGATCAAGATGTTGATTATCATCAGCTGCATCTTCATCACGCCGGCCATCAAGCACCGTCCGTTTTAAAGCTTAGTTTCTAACTTCGACAAAACAGAAGACAATATATCGTGAGATCTATTTTAAAACAGAATGTATCGTAAGATGATATCGGAACACAATGTATGTGAGGTCATTTATAAAGATGTCCGATCAGCCAGACCTTACAGGTGTCCCAGTCGAGCTAGCTCACACCATGCCAGAAAAAATGACGGACTTAATCACGAGGCTAAATAGGGAGCCCAAATAATTCTGTCCCAGAGCACACACGATGCCAAGAAAACAGACAGCGGTGTAGAAGAGCCCACACAAATCCAGACAACATGATAGACGTTTAATGATGGACGTTTAATGGTGGCATAAGGCCGCGACACACATGACGGACTTTACCACTAGGCCAAGTTCTGGAAGAGCCCATGTTCTAGACGGACGGCACGGACTTCACGAGGCCAAAGAATTTATCGCCGAATAACGCGGAGCTCACAAGATACCAGAAAGCATGACGGCGATGCCCGAAAACATGACAAATCAGAACAGGGTTGAGGTGATTTCTACGCTGCTGCTTCTTGCCGTTTGCAGCTGCGTGCGGATATCTAGAGGCCAATTTGCTTTGTCTCGGTAGGGGACTCCAGATTCGCCGGGACAAAAAGAACTACCGCCGAGATTCGCCGGGACAAAAAGAATTTAACACTTACGCTTACGAAAACGAAAAGGTGCATTCGTGCATCTGGGTTCAAATCCTGCGTGGTTTCTAATAGAACCATTCTATTGATGCACTTTGGATCTTTCCAAGGTATCTGTTCTTTTGTATATCAGTCCAAAATGTATGTGTACATATACATTTTCTGAACTATGTATAAGCTCTTTTTTTATATCACACCAAATGTATATATACAAAAGTAGAGTCCATGGCAATTAGATACAAAAGTATATAAAAATTTCAGTGCCTTAAGAAAATTTGCTAAAGAGCTTGAAAGACTTTTGCCATCTCATTGAATCTCTAGGCTTCCATCAAGGGGCTCGTCACTCAAAATTGGTAGCTCGATGGTAGCAACGTCCCACACATGCTAGCTGCCCAACTCTAGCAGTGGCAAAAAAGGAAAACACCAAGCAAAGAAGTAAAGGCAGCACTACAACGACATCCTTGCCATTGGAGATGCAATAGCAGACGCTCGGATGGACTTCATGTAGCACAATCAAATCAACCATCGACTGTAGCACGTTGAAGCAGTCGGCTTGACCAAACAAGCGGCTCAGCAATCACAGCATTCATCTACGTAGCTCACATGCCAAAAAGCAACAGCAACACGACCTGCAATACTGCAAACCTCAGGTGGTGAAACACCTCCATGATTCAGCATAGGATAACAACGAAGGCAAAACCCAGGTCCCACAAAGACAAAGATTCAGCACCACACACATAAGACACTCCATTAATGACAATGCAAGCTCCTCCAATGAGTAATGACCAACTGAACAACATGCCTCAAAGACTCAAAAAAGAGCCTTGAAGTAGTAGCCAACTCAGAACACGTATCAGACACGTAGTTTGCCTTGTAGCAACACAGACTCCAATGCTTACCTCCATTATCATCACCTCCTCAGTGTCACCATCGTCAGAATTCCAAAGGTCTTGTAAGGTTCTCAACAAATTGACACGTGGTAGATAGGATATTAACTCCCATAAGGTTAGTTGGTCAAATTGTAGCTGGCTTATTCTAGTTAATGGTCTACAAAGTGACACATGGCAAGCTATCCAAATAGTGCCACCCAAGCACAATCCCTTACTAAGCACAATTTGTAAGCTGCATGTGAACAACCTCTACCACATCATCAATTGCCCCTCTTCTTGATTAAAACTTTGACAAAGCGTAACTTTCACTTGGAAAGAATTTGCATACACTCCAAAAAGGAAAAATAACCAATTTTTGGAGCTCTACACACTTGTCTAGTCAGATTTGCTATATGAAATTAGACACTACTTTCTGTTGACTTGTGACCCTAGTGTTGACTCATGACCGTCCTATAATCTCCAAAAATCAATAGAAGTCATCAGCATAATAAGCAACCTAGGATACCTACTAAAGAAAGGCTGAGACACCACCTAGAGATCATAGATTACCAAATCCAAGCAAGTTTAGGAGATGAATCTTCTACCATCATGATTCATTGCTCCCAAGACCTTGGGAACCAAAATGGACTCGCCTTTTTTAGGGATCCAAAAGCATGAATGATTACATGTGTCCTTATTCACAATTCCTAAACATATGAAATAATTTTATGTCCTCTCCCACCTAACCTTGAGTGTTAGTAGATGGTGGGATGGGAATGGGATAGAAGATACATTTGAATGTAGATGAGGACCCTTTTTCCCATCCCCATCCTATTTTCTCACATGATTTAAGACCTTAGATAAGGCTAAGCCCTTTGAAAACTAGAATGGGCATGTTTGTCTTAACATAAATAGTCATTCAACCTCTTCTTGAATTGCCATACACGTGACTTAATCAAGCTTTAGTGATGTCCAAAACTCTCTAGCTAGTAACAATAAGATTTCAAGGTATGGCTCCCTATGAAGCCTACTATGGTAAGAAACCTATCATTTTACCTTTGAAAGTATTCGGTTCTAAAGCATTTGTTCATGCGCATAAAGATGAGAGAAACAAGCTAGATTCCAGTGTTTCTTCAGCTGGTAAGACCTTTGCAATGGCAATATGCACCCCAACTATTGAGAAGTTCACTGGGGAAATAATTCACACCTGGTCTACACAAATGAGGTATGTCCTGATGCATCAAAAGCTTTGGAAGACTATAAAAGAAGACATACCCACCGCACAAAATGAAGCCTGGAAAGAAAAAGACAAAGCAGCACTATCTCACTGATTGGCTTACACTTGGGTCCAAACATCATTAATCACATAGACTCTAAGGATTATGCTAAGGATGCATGGGATGAGTTGAACACAGTGTTTGGTGCAAAAGCAAAAAACCAAGAAATTCACCTTAAGATTGAGTTCCATGGTTTGCACATGAGCTTCAATGAATCCATGGCACAATTTGTCAACAAGATCAAAAGCATTATGACCCAATTAGTAGGGGAAAATGCAAAAGTAGGAGAAAAGGATGCACTTGCAATCCTCCTTAAAAGCATGCCTAAAGAGTACAATGCACTGACAACCACCTTGAAGAATCTTCTAGATCCAAAGTTTGAGGAATGTATATCATCTCTTCTTGAGAAAGAAAGAGAGTTGAAGGCATCAACATCAACATCTACATCTACATCAACACGCAGCAGCAATCATGAAGAACAAGCATTGTTCATCAGTAAAGCATCAACGAAGTCTTACCATTACAGAAGGATGGGTCACTATCAAAGTGACTGCAGACTAAAGAATAAACCAAAGTGTCACCATTGCAAGAAGCTGGAACACAAAGAAGAAGACTGTAGATTGAAGAACTAGCAGGTCAAGTATGTGGAGTCATCATCAAGCCCTGAGCGAAATGTCAAGAACAACATGCATTGAGAAGCAAATGCCTTTCCACCTTTAGACTATATTCTTAATCAAACTTGAGCACTTGCAAGTATCCATGCAAGAACTCAGGGGAGGTATACATAATTCCTACACCATACCTTAGCCTCTGATTTATGTGCTCATGGCACCATATCTCAACACCTCCCCTTGGTGCCATGATATATTGGTTACTGCAAGGTGGTTAGATGTGAGTTACAAATCCATCACCTCCCCTTAGTGCATAAATTGGTACTTAAGGTAGTCAAGTGACCCAAGGATGTGGACTACATGATGTGAAGATGTGGAGCAAGGACATCAACTAGGAGAGATGTGGATCTGAGGATCCACATGGGTTGACTATTCAAAAGGCTCTCTCTATATAAGAAGCCTATCTCTTGTATTGCAATAACACATTTTCAATCGATTGAGTATTGTCCATCTTATGTCTCTCTCATGGTGCTTTGATCCTCCTTGATCATCTTGCTCTTCATGCATTAGAGTAGGCTTAGCACAATCCCTCACTCTCACAATTGATTCCCATCACAGATCTCCCTCACAAGACTTTGGAAGGGAGACTTTGGTATTGCATATCGTATAGACTTTTGTGCCTTCCTGATCTCCCTAAGCGCTGATACCTTTTGGGAAATCCTACTCTTCTTTGCCTGTTTGAGGATATGCACTGACTTCCCTTTCCTCTTATGAGAACCTTTGACACTGGCACTAGCATCAGGGGCAATGGCAGCTTGAGCAATGGGAGGCCCCTTACCAACCACCCTAGCTATCTGCTTTGTCCTTGCCATGATAGTCTTCCAACCTGCAAGCAAGAGATTAATTAGAGAAGTAGTCCCTATTCACCCTGTAGAGGAAGAAGAGCAAGAAAAAACATGCAACAAGAAACATATGCAAAAGTGTGCTTAAGAAAGTGATTTGGAGGGTTGGGAGTTGTCCAACATGCCAAATCTCTTTCTTAAAAGCACATTATTGAAAAAATATTTAAAAAAAATCTCTTTATCTCTCACATTCCACTAAATTGGTCATAAGTCTAGCACAGCTGAAAGGTTACACAACCAGTAATGTGGAAAATCAATAGTATTCTCTATTGGCCTCTCATTGGCCCTATAGAGGAAGAATGCAACAAGAACATATGCAAAAGTGTGCTTAAGAAATAGATTTTAAGGGTTGGGATATGTCCACAACAGGCCAAATCGCTTTCTTAAGCACATTATTGAAAACCTATCCCACACAATGTGTTTATCTCTCAATTCCACTAAATGGATAAGATGACATAACCCAGCAATATAGAAAATCAATAGAATCCAAGCATATTTCAAAACATTGATTAACATAATCATATATGCTTCCAACATAAATAAATAGGAAGAAATTAATGCCCCCACTTCAGTAGAAACTACCCTCATAACATACTTTATACACATGCCTAAGAAAGTGAGTCGGAGGTTTGGGGGGATGCCCAACATCCCAAATCTCTTTCTTGAGCACATTACACCTATTGATCCAATTGTCACCTACTGTTTCAATTGTCCAACCACCTTCTAGAAGCTTGAAGAGAATAGCATCTCCAAAATTCTAACATAAAAAGTAACTAATGCTCCTACTTCAAAACAAACTATACTTAGACCAAACTTCATACATGTGCCTAAGAAAGCAATTTTGAGGGTTGAGGGGATGCTCAAGATCCCAAATCTCTTTCTTGTACATGCTACAACTATGTGTTCAGATTTTCACAAACTGTTGCAATTTCCAAATACGTTCAGAAGCTTGAAATAGCACCATCAAGAATCCAAAATGAAAACCCTCTGTAGAGTTGTGCCTATGAAACCGATTTGTAGAGTTGTTAAAAGGACCAACAGAACAAATCCCTTTCTTGAGCACATTTCCAATTTGCATACCAGATTTCAAACATATGTGTTATTTGTGGTCTTTCAAAAGAAACTTATGATTTGTGCTTAAGAAAGCGATTTGGAGTCATGGGGAGCCTAGCCCAACAGCTCAATTCACTTTCTTAAGCACACTTGAGACTCTGAGGGATGCAAAAATAAAACAGATTCTTGAACAAAATGTTTGGAAGAATGCAAAAAAAATAAAATAATGCATGGCCAATAGGACAAATTGTTTTCGTTAGCACAATATTATGATTGTGCTTGAGAAGATGATTTCAAGCAGTGGAGGCTTGGCCAATAGGCCGAATTGCTTTCTTAAGCATAGTCTTCAAAATATGCTTAAGAAAGTGATTTGGCCTGTTGGCTAGGACTCCACTTCCTGAAATCGCTTCTTAGACATGGGTAACAAGAAAAATCACTTTGTTAAGAACATTCTTGAGTTTCCCTTGGATTAGATTATTTCTTAGGATCAACAATCTAAACTGTTCCATTTCATTTCAGTTCAAAGGGGTCCTGGGAGAGTATCCCAAAAAAGAAATCTTAATTTCACCTCCCACATTGTGTCCAGGAAAAATCCTATACCAAGTAGAATCACCACTCTTTGTGTCAAGAGTCATATTCCTTTACTGGGTTTATTTTAATTAAATGTAGATACTATGTAAAGCAAAAGTGTGCTTAAGCAAGCGATTTTGTATGTTGGAATTTTGAACAGTAAGCCAAATCTCTTTCTTGAGCTCAATTCTTGAAGTGTGTCAAATCACTCCTTTAAACACAAATTTTGTTGTGGTTCTGCTCTCTATTTGGTTATTATGCTTTTGAAGTATGTTTTCTTACCAAATCAAAACGATAAGGGTAAGGGCCAATAAGAAAAGACAATGGAGTTGACTATTGGAGTTGTGGTCAAGGACCATCCTAGACCAGGTATGTTCTCATCATCCTATGTGTGCTTTTCAATGTCATGTGTCCTTAAGAATTGTGGGGCTTCTCTTATATGTGTACTTGCCAACATGCCAAATCGCTTTCTTGGGCACAAATCTAGAATTTGTTCTTTCTTAAGCATAGCTTTGCATCCTTTTAGTCATATACATTTTATGCCCTCATGCTGTCTCTAGTTGCTGTTAAAGTGTGCCAGTTTCTCTTTCAAGGACATATTTTTATTAGATTCTCCTCCTTTTTGGTATTGAAATAATTTTTGTTTGTTTGATCTAACAAACAAGGGCAAGAGCTCCCATAAGAAGGCCATGGTAACAACTTCTGATTTTGGGGTCAGGGACCCATCCCAGAGAGATTTTTTTTTAATCCAATCTATTGACCTCATGCTTTTCTCAACATGTTAAAATATCACTTAACTGTGCTCAAGAAAGTGATTTGCCCTGTTGGAGGCTTGCTCAATAGGCTAAATCACTTTGTTAAGCACATTTCTTAGTAATTCTCTCAAGTGATATTTCATGTTGAGCATACTTTGAAGCATCACTTTAATAAATTGGCTCAAAATGATGCCTCATATCAAGTTGAATTTCTATTTGTCTAGAGCACAATATGTAAGTTTTCTCTCTTTTAAAATATGCTTGCTTTATCAGAACCACAGGGTTTACTAGAAGAGAATGGTTAACTTCAGTTCTGTTATTACCCTCATGGAGCATCCTAAACCTGGTAGACTCTCATTTTATGTATCTTGATTTTCTTGTGTTGGTGTCTAGACACAAGTAGATATCGATGAAGAGTTTTAAATGATGTAGGGAAAATGAAAAGGGTTCAGAAAGAGTATGAAGTACCCCCAAGGAGAGGACATCATCACATGCCCCGAAAGGTTCCAAGTCAAGAGAAGAAACAAAATCATGTGATGAACTTCTTTTTTACTTCCTTCATAAATGCAATGCCCAGCATGATTTCCACATTTTCTATGAAATGTTCAACAAGGAGATGGATTATTCACATTTTGTTGACCAACACATTTAATTTCTAGATGAACACAACATCTTTCAAAAGCTCATAGGGGAGGGTAGAGTCTGTATTGAAATAAGTATCACATCCACATCAAGGATTTATTGACTAGATAATAAGTTTAGGATCTCCATTCCATAGAGATATGAACTTTTTCTAAAGCATGTTAAGGCAGAGTGCAACATGTACAATAAAAGGTGAAAACTTTCAGACGAATGTTTGGGGCTTGTACTGTACCTAAACTATCATCAAGTTGACACTAGGGAAGGCTTGGAGACACAAGAGGATGAGGAAGAAGATGAGAGGCCCTGGGATCAAGAGGAACTCCAAGAGGAGGGGGAAGTATCATAGAAGGAGGATGAAGAGGAGGTGATAGATGTAGTCAAAGAGAGAGATGAAGTTGCTGCACTTGGCCTTGTGGCACTAAGGTCAAACACACTTAATGGGCCAGTAAATATTGAAGGATTTGATATAGAAAGCCATAGCGATGCTATGCCATTGCTTCCCACTTTCCAAATTGGAGATATGGAGTATATTATTATTCATAACATTCAAGAAATATTTGCACTGGCATTGATTGCCCAAGGCTGCCATATGGATTTTGAGACCATTGCGGAGGATGACCCTTTCCATGGCATGGATGACAACTTCAAATCATAGAAATGTCTATCCATGTGCTTTGAGGAAGTTCAGAAATGTATGGGAGACTATGACATCGATGATGAGACAGAGATGAGACATTCATGAAGATTCAAAGAGACTTTAAATTTGACAAGATCGGAAAAAGGTGAGACGAGAAGAGAGTAGCAGAAGATATCATAGAGAGAAACATCTTCCTTTGGAAGGATAAGGATAGAGGCAGATGAGAATATGAAGGTGAGTATTCTTGTCTTTTGGTAACTCTACTCTCATTTTCATTTAATGGACCTTGTCTTTTGATATCTCTATTCTCATGTTTCCTTTAATGGTTTGTGCAATTGTATGTTGAAGATGATTCCTTTCTTGTGAGGACTAGTGAGACCCGGAAGAGAGGTCTTGGCCAAATTGTGAGCCTCTCTCAGTATATCAAGAGACTCTCTTCTGCAAAATTATTAATTTATCACCGGCATTTAAGCAAGGAATGAGACAGCTATTTGGTTCTTCAAAGGTTTGTTAGAGGTTTTGGGAGATGATCAAATCAACAAAGCAGAAGGACAAGATCATTCTTGTCGAAAAAAAATTTGCTTATAATATTTTTGGTTACTATCCTCGCAAGATCTACTCTAGGGGATGATATTATCTTGCTTACACTACATATGCCCTTGCATGTGGCATTAAGTGCCCTCTAAACTTGAATGTTCATGGAAAACACCATCTTCTTAGGTTTAGAGAGCCAGCTTTAGTACATAAAGCCATTCAATATGAAGAAGACAATCCAATTCAACAACAAGAGAGGCAGCAGGCAAAAAGTGAAAAAGCAAAGGTGTAAGCTAGCCTTGTTGATGAGATTTCAAAAGATGCCAGTAATTAAAGTTGCAAATAAGGCCTTCACTCTTAGCTAGAGAAAAGGTAGTTCAGTACAGTGCAGAAATCAAGCATCATATAGTCACTATTTTGACTATAGTGATTGCACAAACATTGTATTATTAGTAAGTTTTCAAACTCTTACAAAGTGTAGCAATTGATTTTGAATCTTATTGTATCAATGACAATAGTTGTATTGAATTTCAAACCTTGCATCATATAGCCACTGATTTACTCTAGGAAGTTAAGTGTACATGTACTGAATTTGGAAATTCTACATAATATAGTCACCTGCTTTGCTCTATTGAGGTGTACATTGTTCATTTTATTATAAAGTTCCTAAGCTCTATCTATCCAACTATGGTTCACAAAGTTCTTTGATTGTATCCATTCCACATGTCTCTATGCAGTAGTTGAGTTATCCAAGATTTGCCTTCTTCTTTCTTTTTGGGCCATCTTGACTGCTAGTTTGACTTTTGATGTCACCACTTTTTTCTTAGATTGCAACCTTTGTATCATACATTGATAGAACTATTGGGAAAATTATTTGAGGTAGTTTGCCTTCTGCGCTCCTCCAAAATGTTGTTTTGTCAGAAAAATCCATTTCGTTCTGTGTAATGAGACTTCTCCATTCCTTGAGTGGACCAAATTGCACGGCATCCATATTCTTTTACAAAATATGGAAGATGGATGTAGATAATATGCTGCATTTACAATAAACAAGAAGTCATTTTGTGTTGTTAAGAAATAACATAAGGAAATGCCAGTAAGAAAATAATGAAATTTTATTACCATGTAATGTGTTATGTTGTAAGCTGTCCAAGCTTCTTTCATTAATTTTCCAAAAGTCTTCAGTTCCTCCTCCAATGCACGGTGATCATTCTTGGTCCAAGTCTGTTTGTCAAAAAGTATGAAAATATCATCTAAGGATCTCCATACTTTTGTGCAATTCCATCTGCTTCATGATCTTTAATTGCATTGTGTATGTGCCTCCAAATACCAAACTGCTATAGCATCATAACTCAATGCAGATGCTATGGGAAATAGAGATGAAACAATACGCACAACACCTATAAAAGAATATAAAGAATACGAATAGAAGACACAACACTGAAGAACTCTATATTCCAGAGCAAGAGCTCTCTCAACAATTGTGTAAAGAACAGAGTCCGAATGCTAGTAATAGCATGTAGGATGCGTTAATTTTACGAGCAAAAACCTATGAGTAGGTTTATCCGAGCGTGTTTTTCAAGAGATTTAAAAAAATTGTATTTATTTAGGAAACATGGTTTTAACACTTTTATTTTCACTAGAAATAGATCCCTTTATCATAAAAATATACAGAATTGTCACTCATTCAATTTTACATAACATAAATTTTCTTCTTCATAGACATCCTTTGTACCCCTGTTATTACCTTTAAAAAGCGTTGAAAAATAATTCCTTTAAGAAACATCCCTCATAATCACTCTCAATATAATAATATTATATATATATAATTACTTATCAAACACATTTTATATTAACATGACGAGCTTTCTAGTGTTTTAATAACATAAACAATAAGATATTTATGGATATGTTTCTAAAGAAGTTTAAATTATTATAAATAAGTATTAACTTGGGTTTATATATCAATCTCATAAAATACATGTAGTATTTAATACTTTATAAGCAATATTTTCCAAAATGTAACCCCATAGATGTGCTCGAATGGAGTTTTCCAATCAATTTGAGTGGCTGAATGACTATATTTGGACATTGGATGTGAAAGTTATGCCACTTTTAAAAGTGTTGTCCATGGTAGTATCGCCAGTGAAACTACCTTGGAAGACCTACTTCAAAGGGGTTTCACTGGTGAAACTACCTTGATGGCTTAATTCAATGAGGTTTTTTTGGATAAACCCTTTCATTAGGCTAGGTTGAGAGAGGGTTTTCAATGTCACCCCCTATTAAGTAAAAGTTGTTAGAAGGATCATAAGGGAATTTTCATAGAGAACTCTACTCTACATGTGGGTTTCTTCAAAAGCCATCCCATTATGTTACTCACCATTTCCAAAGATTCTTGTAAAGATTTTTGTAGAAAATAGGCATTGCTATAACACTCTGCATATTTCTAAGTGAAACTATGTTTTGTTCCAATCTATTTTTGCCAAATTTTTACATAGTTGGAGGCTTTTTTTTCCTTCGCTCGGATGCTAGGAAGATTTTGCTCGAAAAATGCTCATCCCCATAACATGCCTACAAGAACCGACTGTCGATTAGAGACCGTTGAAGACTCAACCGCTTGGAGGATTGAACCACCAATCATAAAACCACCAATAACACATGGCACTCACGATGGACTATGCGAATCCACAATAGATACCCATCCCCTATGATAGATACAAATAATGTATGTGCAAGATACCCATCCCCTATGATAGATACAAATAATGTATGTGCATCAGTGCAACAATCATTTTGGGCATAGCCTCGCTAGAGAACCAAGTGCAGTAAGTTAATCTCAATCCTTCACTCAGTACACATGAATCAAAAGCATCTCTTTTTTAAATCTATTCAGAATTGAAAACAAAAACATCAATTGTCATCAATTATTAATGCCTATCTGAATGTCCTTTGTTGTCATCACCTGCTTGTGCAATAGCACATAGCACTCCAGGTATTTTTAACCCTGCCTGTGCAATAGCACACCACACTCCGGGTGCTATCTATCCTGCGAGGCCATCCAAAATCCATCGTCGGATCTCTACTCTTCATCCAAACTGGAAATGCATTGAACAGGTGCATCGGTTACTCCCACTTTGCTTGGTCCCGCATCACTGCTTTCATGACACTCCTTCCGCAAGTACTTTGTGGGTTCCGCTTGAACTTGCACTAGCAGTTTCCAATTGCCTCCTTTGCAACCAAAGCTTCAACCTCTAATCCTGCTCCATATTCATCAGCCACCACTACAAAGGATGCGCCTTTGACCAATCCACTGATTGATGCTCAGGCCACTGTTCAGTGGGCAACACTCCTGTGTTAATTACTATTTCGCCAACACTCCTCTTGTGTAGCTCACCGTCGCTGCTGAATTACCATCGGCTCATACAAAGGAGGATCAGGTAACCCAGGAAACGAGGTGTGCTTATTATAGAACCTTTCCAAAACATGATCCGCTTCATGCCACCAAGGAAGTTGAGGAGGTAATGACAAACTAAAAGAATGGGCACACAATTCTAACCAAAAACACAGAGAATGCCTTTGCCGCTTCAGCACCTCAACCTTTTTGCTAGAGCAAAGAATAGCTTCCACAATGCCTTCAACCAACTCTTCATACTTTGCGTGCCAATCCTCCCCAGTAGGTACTGACTCTGCCTATTGGCTCTTTCCCATGGCTTCCGTGGGAAGAGTAAGGTATTCTCAATATGTAGGGTTCTGAGGCTTTTTGTCACCTACAGATATATCGGGGTTATCGTTTGTAGTATACGTGTAGCTTAGGCTCTCAAGTCGTGTTTCGATGAGAGACGTAGGCTTAAGTGTGGTAAGCAAACATAGTGCATGCATGTGTAAAAGGAATGTGTATCATCAATGATTGAGGTAATGAAAGCTTTCATCTTCATTGGGGGTTGCAACATTTAGGAGGAGTTTAAGGGTTAGGAGGAGGTTCCAAGGTTTAGAAGGAGGTCCAAGGTTTATAAGGAGGTTCCAAGGTTTAGAGAGAGGTTCCAGAGTTTAGAGTAGAGTACATGGTGGAGAACTCATCTCCCTTATAGATCATGGAGATTAAGGGTTAAGGAGCTAAGGGTTTAGGGGGAGCATAGGAGTGGGAGAGGAAGAAGGTGTAAGAGCATGGGGGCAAGAAGAGAGAGGAGAGAGGAGGAGGAGGAGGAGGAGGAGGAGGGAGAAGGAGAAGGGAGGAGGAGAGAGGAGGAGGAGGAGGAGGGAGAAGGAGGAGGAGGAGGAGAAGGGAGGAGGAGGGAGGAGGAGAAGGAGGGAGGAGGAGAAGGGAGGAGGAGGGGGGAGGAGGAGAAAAAGGGAGGAGGAGGGGGGAGGAGGAGGAAGAGGGAGGAGGAGAAGGAGAGGATGGGTTACAAGGTTGGAGGAGAGGGGAGGAGGAGTTGCAAGGTTAGGACATGCTTTTGGACGTGGAGTGCAAGGAAGCATGGACACTTGAGATAATTGCTTGGAATACCAAAGTAGAACTCAACACAATGCCCTAAAGAGTGTGGGCTTCATTCCATCATGGGGTATTTATACAAGTTGGAGAGCTTCTCTCTCTGCATGTAGGAATTGTAAGGCATTCTGTCTCTACATGTAGAACTTGCCTATAGAAGTTGCATGTAGGAGTTGCATGTAGAACTCGCATGTAGGAGTTGCATGTAGAACTCGCATGTAGAACTCGCATGTAGGAGTTGCATGTAGAACTCGCATGTAGGAGTTGTATGTAGAACTTGTATGTAGGAGTTGCATGTAGGAGTTGCATGTAGAACTCGCATGTAGGAGTTGCATGTAGGAGTTGCATGTAGAACTCGCATGTAGAACTCGCATGTAGAAAGCGTATGTAGAACTTGCATGTAGAACGTGCAAGTTGGATTTCTAAGAGGGATTATTTCCAGCCTTATGCAAGTACAAGTGGAGCTTTGTTGCTACTCTACACACACATTCTGTTCTACCTATGTCCATGTTGGCACAGAGATAACATACTCCCGGATCCATTTTATTACCCGTCCTCAGGTTATGGCTTATTGCGAGCACGTAGTTGGGATGCCATGTGCATAACCTAGTGGCTGTTGAGCTTGTGGCATGCGAGTCATTCCTGCTGTAATGCTTTTGCACCATACAATTTATGGTATGTAGTCAGGAAGCTTATCTCCTCTTGAGGAGGGGTAGACTGTTGTGAATTTCAAAGGGGATCTCGTTGTTGAGGCTGCGGACTCTGACATCGAATATTCTTGGGAAGAGGTTTAGCGGGGGTCTCGTTGTTGAGGCTAGCATTTTTTGTTATCTTACATACATGTTGGATGCGATTGCACCTGTATCATTGAACTTGTAGATAAGTTTGTATGCAAGTCTGATAATTTTGCATTTAGGAGACGGCTGTGATGTTTGGCGAGGGTCTCATTGCTGAGGCTACATACTCTTTTGCCAATTCATCTTGAGTTTTGGCATAGCTTCTTGTCCTGCTTGTGACTTCATTGCATGCTTGGAGAGTATGGAATGAAAGTGTGTGATACTATTATTGATGCAATCTATTATGTGCCTATGCAAAATCATGTGAGTACACGTGATGTGTCAATTAGGTAGGGACTAACTATATGCTTATTTGTGGGATTTAATAGGGAACTAAGACTCAATCATCCCTATTACGAAATTGATTAGGTCTTCCTAAATGTGCAAAAACATGCATATGCCAATGAGTGTGCGTGTAGCAATCTAGTGCAAACTATATGTGCAAAAACGTGCATATGCTAGTGAGTGCTCGTGATACAATCTAATCCTAACTAAGGAAGACTTGGTTTCCCAAATCTTCATTTTTGTTGGGGATGGCTTGCGTGTTGAAGTAGTAGCGCTTCAGTCGACGGCTCCTGTTTATTGTTGTGTTGAATGGGACTCCATCCAATGTTTCTAGTAGCATAGCTCTGATGGGATTCATCTTTCTTACTCGGTAAGGTCCTTGACCTAGATAATTCAGTTTCCCCTTGTGTACTTTGGCATTGTATAACAGGACCAAATCACCTTCCTTGATGTCTTTAGCTTTAAGATTTCTGTTAAACCATGCCTTTCTTCTGCGTTATTCTATTGTCATGGCATGGTAGGCAACTAGTCTTGTCTCTGTATGCTTCTCCAACTAATAGAGTCTTTCTTTCAAGGATTCGTGGTCTCCCATGTATGGGGGTTAAAGGTCACTGTGCCTTTACCCCGGTTATGTACAATACTCAAACACATTTATAAATGAATGAAAAAGAAGATTAGGGTGTTCTGCACCCACCAAAACTTGTGTGGCTCTCTATTTCTCTCTCTCCCTCTTCCGTTCTTGCGATCCTTATTGGATGCGCTAATAGGCCCAGATGATGATTTATAGGCCATTTGGATGCATTGCAATCCTTATTGGTTCCATGTTACTACCCATAGGGAATGGTTCTCCACTTATGACAGTGGAAAGACAGGTTGTGTGCATCTTGGAAATGACTATGCATGTGACATAGTGGGAGTAGGTGACATAAAGTTTTCTTTTGCAAATGGGTACATTTATTTTGAAACATGTGAGACATGTGCCTAAGTTGACCAAGAGTCTTATTTCAGTGGGTCAACTAGATGATGCTAGTTTTCACACCACTTTTGGCTTTCAAAGTTGGAAAATTCAGAAGGGCTCTATGCTTTTGGCCAGGGTGCCAAGTGTGGGACTTTGTATCCCTTACATGTATCAGGGGTATTTGATCATGTTGTTGCAATAACCGAGTAGCCAATCACTTCTTTGTGGCATTGCAGGTTGGGGCACATGAGCCAGAATGGAATGAAACTCTTATGCCGTTTGGGTTATGTACTGCATTTGAGTTTCTCTGATTTTGAATTTTGTGAGCACTGTCTCTATGGGAAGCAGACTAAATCAGCCCATAAAAGAAGGGGAAAGAAAGAGTTTGAAAGCTTGATTTGGTGCATTCAGACGTATGTGGCCCCATGCCTACACGGTCATTAGGCAGGGCTGAATACTATGTGACATTCATTGATGATGCAACTAGGAAAGTGTGGGCTTATGCCATAGCTCGGAAGAGTGATGTGTTCCAGGTATTTCAGAAATGGCTGGCCTTGGTTGAGAATCAGTCAGGTAGAACGCTTAAATGCCTACGGACTGACAATGGTGGAGAGTATCTCTCTCATGACTTTCAGCATTTCTATGATACAGGTGGGATTAAGAGGGAGCTCACATCCCCTCGTACTCCAGAGCAAAATCTAGTTGCAGAAAAGATGAACCGTACCATTCAAGAAAGGTTGCAATGCGTGCTTTCCAATGCAAGTCTTTCTGGTGGTTTTTGGGCTGAGGCAATGAAGACTGTAGTGCATGTGATCAATAGATCACCTAGTAAGAGTTTGGATGGTGGTATTCCTGAAGAGGCATGGAGTGGTAAGAAGCCCTCTTACTCTCATTTGCATATATTTGGGTGTGAGGCATATGCACATGTGCTAAAAGAGCTTCGAAAGAAGCTAGATCCTAAGTCTAGGAAATGCATCTTTCTGGGTTATGGTGAAAGTGGAGAGATGGGCTATCGTCTCTGGTATCCAGAAGCAAAGAAGATCATATGCAGTCATGATGTAGTCTTCAATGAGAAGAAGATGCATAAGGCACCCATGAGGGATGTTGAAATGAGGAGAATCACTTTCCAGGATGTGAATCCACCTGCATATGTTGATAGACAGCAAGCTATCCATGCACCAAATGTGCAAGAAATGGTACCACCAAATACTCCCACAGGTATACAATCAAGGGTAGATGATGGATCATCTATTGGTGGAAATGATGAGCCAAATGTGGCTGATATGCAGGTGGGACAGCAAGTTGAAATGCCCTTGAGAAGATCATCTAGAGTGCCTACACCGTTTGATAGGTTTGTTCCAGGGGTAGACTATGTGATGCTTATTGATTGCAGGGAGCCTTCTTGCTACAGAGAGGCTATGATGCGCAAGGATCAATGCAAGTGGGAGTATGCTATGCAATCAGAGATGAGTTCACTTATGAAGAATAAGACTTGGGACTTGGTTTCTTTGCCACATGGAAAGAAAGCATTGCCATGTAAATGGGTCTACAAGATGGTCACAGGTGATGATGTGCCTAGGTATAAGGCCCGTTTGGTTGCTAAAGGGTTCAAGCAAGAGAAGGGTGTGGACTTTGATGAGATATTCTCTCCGGTTGTGAAGATGACCACACTTAGATGCATGCTTGGACTAGTGGCATCAGAGGATATGGAGCTTATGCAAATGGAAGTCAAGACAGCTTTCTTGCATGGGGATTTGCATGAGTAAATTTACAAGGTGCAGCTGGAAGGCTTTGAAGAAAAGGGCAAAGAGCATTTAGTTTGTAAGCTGAAGAAGAGTCTCTATGGTCTTAAGCAAGCGCAAATGGTATCAAAAGTTTGATGCTTTCATTCGATCCCAGGGTTTTAGAAGGAGTGAAATTGATCACTGCCTCTACACTAAAAGGGCTAAGGATAATAGCCTGATAATCCTGGCACTATATGTGGATGATATGCTATTGGCTAGCAAGAATACTTATGAGCTAGATGCATTAAAGGCCAAGTTGCATGAGGCCTTTGATATGAAGGATTTGGGACTTGCAGGTCATATTCTTGGTATGTGCATCACGCGTGATCGGAGTAGGAAACTCCTTTGGCTTTCACAGGAGTATGTTACAAAAGTATTGCAGCATTTCAATATGGAGGTACTTGAGGACAAGTGCATAGAGCTTGTTAAGGTTCATACAGATGATAACCCTGCAGATATGTTGATGAAGAGTCTACCTGGTCAACGGTTTGAGTATTGTCATGTATTGATGGGCATTGGATAGTATGCTCACTAGTTGTTCTCCCTTAAAGGCACAATGTCTTTTAAGTGGGAGGTTGTGGGGGTTAAAGGTCACTGTGCCTTTACCCCGGTTATGTACAATACTCAAACACATATATAAATGAATGAAAAAGAAGATTAGGGTGTTTTGCACCCACCAAAACTTATGTGGCTCTCTGTTTCTCTCTCTCCCTCTTCCGTTCTTGCTTCTATTGAGAGCACTCTCACCATGCATTCTTGTACTCCTATGCGTAGGCTTGCTATTACAAATTCTAGTGGGACCACAGCTTCAAGGCTATACACCAGTTAAAAAGGTATGTTCCTTGTACTGACCTTGAGTGTGGTTCTGTATGCCCATAAGGCTGCATTGAATTTCTCTGCCCAATCAGAACATTGTGGTTCTACTACCTTGGTGAGGATAATGCATATTACTTTGTTGGTGGATTCGGCCTGTCCATTCCCTTGGGGGTAATAGGGTGTGCTTTTGCTATGGATTACCATAAAGCCCGACAAGAGTTCTTAGATTACCTCATTGACAAAATGTGTGCCTCTATCCGCTGACACAATTTCAATGGGGCATCCGAATCGACTGATCACATTTTCGTATAAGAATCTTGCTGTGCTTCTGGCATTTGCCTTTCTAACTACTTTAGCTTTAGCCCATTTTGTAAAGTAATCACTGGCCACAATGATGTAGCGTGCCTGTGTTCCTTTTGCTCTGCTGGATGTATGGGACCCACATAGTCAATCCCCCATTTTTCAAATGGTTTTTATGCAACAACTGTTGTTAGGGGATTGAAGTCTTTGTGTTGTGGTTTAGTAGTCTGTTGGCATACATCATAGCCTTTTACATATTCATAGGCATCTACCCACAGTGTTGGCCACCAGTAGCCTGCAAGGACTTTTCTTGATGTGGCTTCCCCTTGGAAGTGTCCTCCTGCAATGCCTTCATGGACTTCACTCAAAATTGGCATGATCTCATGAGGCATTACACATCTTAATATCTAGTCCTTGCCCATCTTGTATAGTTGTCCTGCAATGAGTTGATAGGGTGCAGCCTTTAGAATTAGTTTTCTGGCATCTACTGCTTTCATTTCAGGGGGTGGTTTTCCTACCATTAAGTACCCAATGATATCTCCACACCACTCTGGAACAGCATCTATTTGAAATAGTGTGGCATCTGGTAAGTCATCTTCTACTCCACTGGCTTCTTCTCTCGACTTGACACAAGACATGTGATCGGCAATGTAGTGTTGGGCACCTTTACGGACCACTATTTTGAAGTTGAAATCTTGAAGCAAGAAGAGCCATCTGGTTATTCTTCCTATTGTACACGGATGGTTCACAAGATAAAGCAATGCTTGATGGTCAATGTAGAAGACAAAATCATTTGCCAATAGATAGTGCCAAAATTTCTTTACACTATACACCATTGCTAGGGCTTCTCTTTCTGTGGTGGTATAGTTGATCTCTGCATCATTGAGTTGTCGACTGGCGAAGTAGAATGGATAGTCTTTCGTATGTTCACTAGGTTGATAAAGCACACTTCCAATTGCATACTTGGATCCATCAGTATGAACATGGAAATCAATATTCCAATTAGGAGATATAAGGATGGGTGTTGTGATTAGGCGCCACTTTAAAAGCTCAAAGGCTTGGTCGCACTCTTCGGTCCATCAGAATTCCACTAATAATTTGTAAAGTGGTCTAGCTATCATGGCATACTCCAATATAAATCTTCCATAATAGCCGGCATGTCCCATAAAGACCTGTACACCTTTGGGATTTGTAGGAGGAGGCAATTCCATGATGATTTTGATTTTGTCCATGTCAGTTGCAATCCCATGTTGAGAGACGATGTGTCCCAAAACAACTCCGTGGGTGACCATGAACTAGCATTTTGTTGGATTTAGGGAGATGCCATACTCCCTGCATTTGATTAGTACTGCTTCAAGACATTTTTGTTTGAATGGATGCACAAATCATCCAAGAACAACTGTAAAAACTTATTCAAAAATGACTTGAAAGCTGTAAGCATGACTCGCTAGAATGTGGCTGGGGCATTACAAAGGCCGAATGGCATGACTCTATATGTAAAAATACCCCATTCTATAGCAAATGCTATTTTTTATTGGTGTTTAGGAGCAATTTGCACTTGGTTATAGCCACTGAAGCCATCCAAGAAGCTATATATTTCTGAACCTGCGACCTTTTCCAACATTGTTTCTGTTAAGGGTGATCCCTAATTGGGGTGACATCCACATTTTTTAAGTTTACGCATATTCTGAGCTTCTTGTTACGTTTAGGCACAATGACGATGGGTGAAACCCAATCAGTGTGCTCTATCTCGTAGATGAATCCGGCATCTAGGAGTTTTTCCAGCTCGTTATAAACCATGGTGCCATACTTAGGATTTGTGCGATAAAGTCCACCTACCTTAGGGTGAGCACCTTCCCTTATAGGTATCGTGTGTACTGTCACTTCTAGTAAAATTTCATCTCTTTGTATGACCATGCTAGGTAGTCACAGTATTCCATTAGGAGTGTTTTGAGTTTGGTTTCATCTTCTTGTCAAAGCTGTTTCCCAATGAAAACCAGTTTTTCTTCCTCCCCTTCAAGGGCGAGGTTTATTGTGCATGTTTTTGCCGGTCCCTCATAGATTGGAGTTTCTCCAATGCTATCAGTTTCTTGAACTTCAGATTATTTTAGTAGTCTTGGCATTGCTATTGGCGCACTACCACTTGTGTAATTCTTGAAGTATTCCGGCACTTCTTGAAGATCGACCTCTGATGGTGTTGAACTAGCCTGACATGTGCCATGTGTACTGGGTGGCATAGTTGCATTTGCCAATTTGTGAGGCTCTTCTTGACTTTCTTTTTCTGAAGTCTCTTGATCGAGCTTCATCTGCACATGTGGCTTATATTTCTGAAACTTCTTACGTTGGGAACTGTGGGGTAACTTTTCCACTGGTAAGGTGTTTCCAAGGGTTCATTTGCTGTGCATACTCCTTCCAGTCCCTCAGGGGACCATTCAAGAGGCGGTGGTTCTGATTTTGAGGGAGCTGGCTTTACAAGGTATAATTCAACAATCCTTGTTTGGACTCATTTGAATTCATTGAAGTGTTTGGCCTTGGCTTTTCTACGATTTCCTCCTTCAGCTTTCTTGCGGGATCTTCTGCTGTTATTCAACTTTGGAGGTTCAACTTTTGGGAGTTCGACTACCATTAGGGCATGCAGAATGGCTAAGTCATTATCAAAGATTTGATCTTCAATTTCAGCATTCTCAGCCTCTGTTTTAAGGTCCCAAGGAAAATCTGAGTCATCATTGGTATGGGTACCTTCTTCAGGTTCATTATCCCACTCAGCCACCATAAAGATGGCATCTCTAGATCGATTGGTTCTTCATGTGTGAGTGGAGGATCTACTTGTAGCACCCTAGCATCAATCTGTGAGAAGATGGTGTCTAATGAATGGCAGTTGTCGATGGTTGCCAATGTTTGTATCCAGTTATTTACATTGCTTTGTGAATCGCCCGCTATGGCATGTTGTTGCAAGAGAGCTGATTTGCTTGAGATTGTCATTGGAGATGTGTCATCCAATGCTCTAGACACAATTGGTTTTATAGCTCCTGTCCCCACATTCACCCTGACTGCAGTGTCGCGATTCTGGATTGTCAGTCTATCAGTTCCCCAATCATGGAGGACTGACGCTTCCCATAACTAAGGACGTCCTAGTAAGATTTGATAGGATTTTTGGGGAGATCCAAGATTGTGAATTGAAGGGAAAAGCGAACTCTTGCGATCTTTGTGGACACGCCATTTACTATTCCCAACGGTTTAGCCCGTGAATCATCGACAAGGCGTATGTTGAAATTAGCCTTTTGCATTGGTGGGAGACCCCATTCTTTGTAGAGCTCCTTTGATAGGACATTTACACCTGCTCCACCATCCACTATGGCTGGGACTTCATTATATGCCTTGTGGATCAAAGGCACAATGATGTTGCGTATGTCATCTCTCTCACCCATCCACACAGGGATATCTTCGATGTCGTTCATAGGTGGAGGAGGATTTGCGAGTTCAACCCATCCTTTGAAACTCTCCCAGAGATTGGGACAATTTTGTAGGAGGATTTCGATGGGAATTGACATAGGGCAACTCGGGATGCTAGAGAGTGCAGCTCCTTCAAGTTGACATGGCGGTACATTATGTTGTGGAGTCTGTTGTTGGAATAGAGACTCGAGTATAGTATCAATACTTTGTGGGGCCAAGTCATGGATTGGGTCTTGAAATTGTTTCTTAGCCTCAAATTGAGCTTGTTCCTTTTGTACTCATTGTTGAAGTGCCTGAAAATGAGCCTTCTCCACCTCTGCATTTGGGTATGGAGGTTCTTTTATTTGAGGCTCAAGAGTTGATGTGGGTGAGCTCAGCTGCTCATTGCTTGGCGAAGGTGGAGGCACTTGTGCTTTCTTTTTAAGAAGTCTCTTTGGTTGATTGGAATGTTAGGGTCCTTGGTGGCCTCTTTCTATTGGCATGTAATTACATTTACAGGTTGTGATATTACACTTGCCGAACCCAGACTTTGATGGTCCACCCCAATGATGCCGATTGGGATGTCAGGCTTAACCTCTGTTTATTGTGGGACTTTATTTTTCATGGGACAATCCATACAGGCATGTCCTATGCCACAATCTCTGCAGAGTGGTTGGAAAGTAGCTAGGCTACCATGATGAGGGCACTCTGCAATCCGGTGATTTTCGCCACAACCGTAGCACTTGATTGGTGCTCAATATGTGTTGGGACATACTTGATTTGCATAAACTGGTATTAGATACTCTGCACCTTCTACATAGTACACTGGGTACTCTGTTTCATACTCAAATGACGAGTCTACTTCCTTGGCTTGTAATTGATGTATTGGAACTGCCTGAGGAGCTGGATTTGGTGCTCTTGGATATGGTTGTGGATTCATATTCCTGAGTAGTTGTGGGACTTGTGTCAGAACAGGAATAGGATTTAGCCTCGGAGCTGGGGTCGCTTGTGCAAGTGCCGGTTGCCTGTACACTAGCATGGGTGCCGCTTAGTATTATTGAGGTCGAGGTGGATTGTTGCGCATATTGAAGATGCAACTGTTTTCATCATGGCCACCGACGACGCAGATATGGCACCACAACCTTAGGGGCGCCTACCTTGAGTGTTATTATTTCTTCGATTAAAGAAATTGTCAGCCTCTGCATCGAGGTCGATATCCCCATCATTGTCGCGACGACGGCCAACCATGTTGTGGCATGGAGGAGTTAAAGGGAGTGACTGAATCTCACGGGGGGATTCGGGGTAGAGGATTGTCAGGGGCGGTGGTTGCAGTGGAGTTGTATGCAAATTTGGTGAGCGTTGGAGTCGAAGGCATTGGCCGGACGTAGTTGCATGCAGATTGGGCAAGATTTGCAAAGGGTGTCTTTGTCGCAAGTGTGGGTGTTAATGTAGTGTTAGTTTGTGTAGGGACTGTCATGTTAATAATGTGCCTAAGATTGTCCTACATGTGTAGGGAAATGTGTTGGTGCAGACGGATCATCAATTGGAGGTCACAGCATAAAGATACGAGCAAATTTATGCGAAACGAGGCTCGTACGGGCACACGAATGAGCGAGTGCTAGGGATGCCAAAATGGTGTGCAATGGGTTGGAAAAATACCCCGTAGCATAGTGCTTTTGTGTGTGAAATCTTAGTTTGGGTCCCAAACGGATGAGTTACGAGGGATTAAGTAGGGGTAAAATTGGCTTTTTTGGGGGGGGGTCTTAAGGGTGGTATGAATGGACTTTAAGGTCCAACTGAGGGGTTTGAACTAAGTTAATTTTAATTAGATTAACTAACTTATATCCTCCTCAGTTACTAGAACTAGGAGGTTAACCTAACTGGTTTCATTAACTATAGTTAGTTACTAACTAAAGGTTAGTTAAACTAAACCTAACTATTAGCAAGTAACCTAGGGTAAACCTAACTAAGTTAGACTAACCTAACCTAGGTTAAATTAACCTAACCTACGTTAAACTAACTTAAGGTAGAATGAGGGTTAGGTTAGGGTTTTTATTTTTATTTTTATTTTTTAAATTTAAGATTAATTATTTAGGGTGGAGGGGAGGGGAGGGTGGAAGGGTGGGTGAGGGGTGTTGGCGGGTGAGGGGTTGGCATGGGGTGGGCAGGTGCGGGGCGGGGTGGAGGGGGACATTGCGAGGCGCAACAAGGAGGAGCGAGCTACGGAGGGGCGCGAGGCGAGCACTAGCCCTTAGCCACCAGCAAGGGCTCTAAGCCCTTGCTATTAGGGATAATTTTTAGTTAGTTTAGGGTTTAGTTAAATAGATGTGGAGTGGCTGCGAGGGAGGGGGAGAGAGAGAGAGAGAGAGAGAGAGAGAGAGAGAGAGAGAGAGAGAGAGAGAGAGAGAGAGAAAGAGAGAGAGAGAGAGAGAGAGAGGGAGGGAGGGGGAGAGAGAGAGAGAGAGAGAGAGAGAGAGAGAGAGAGAGAGAGAGAGAGAGAGAGAGGGGAAGAGAGAGAGAGAGAGAGAGAGAGAGAGAGAGGGGGGGGGAAGAGAGAGAGAGAGAGGAAGAGAGAGAAGAGAGAAAGGAAGAGAGAGGGGGGGAAAGGAGAGAGAGAGAGAGAGAGAGAGAGAGAGAGAGAGAGAGAGAGAGAGAGAGGTGGTGGTGGTGGAGGGAGGGGGGGGGAAGGGTGGTGGAGGGGGGGGGGGGGGGGGGGATGGAGGGAGGGAGGGGGGGGGGGGGTGGAGGGAGAGGGGGGGGGAGGGGGGGGGGGGGGGGGGAATGCGGAGGGAGGGGGGGGG